>NC_090058.1:18779211-19079211 GCF_038355195.1 Osmerus mordax | reverse complement strand
TATTTGAATGGTCTACTAGACTTGAGTCTTTTCCGATGCAAAAACAGCAGTTACAGACAAGCAAACTTCATACAGCACTCATTCTATATAGAGTTTCTAGACAACTATTGTAACCTATTGTAAATACATGCAAACTTAATAGAGCATGCAGGCAATATGTGGTTCCCAATAACTTGATACTCTAACAAAGTTCAATTAACTTCAGAAAAAGAACATCAAAAATGTTGTAAGGGGAGCCATTCTGGTAATTCCCACAGTCATATAAAATTAGTTGCCATCCGTTGAAGAATAATACCCCAACTTAATAGCACTTTCTGTGATTAGAGGAAAGAGAGGCACTCAAGTTGAAGGATAATTCTCAATGAACTTGATACGGAGGAAATTGACCAGAGGAAATTATAGAGAAAGAACAGACACAGATCACACTACCCCAAAGAGAAGCACTTATGAACATTGAAATCAATCAACGCTTCACTTTAAGGTAATGTAAGTGTGGGATTTAGAGGCCCATGACAAACACAATGTGTATGAATAACAGATGTAAAAGTCACAGAAGACTACCCCAACAAGTAGCACTTACTCTGTTATAAGGACAAGCCAATGCAATTGTTAGGGTACCGATCGCAACAATCCAAAGGCAGAATTAGTTGGGACTCTTAGTGCAAACATTGCACCAAATACAGGTATATTTACTACAGGCAGTGTCAAATGCAAAGACGATTGCTAACACTGGTCAAATATAGAAAAGGAAGAGACAGACCACACTGCCCCAAAGACAAGCACTGAAGAACATTGAAATCAATCAAGGCTTCAATTTAAAGCAATGTAATAGTGGAATTTAGAAGCACATGACAAACACAATGTGTATGAATAACAGATGTAAAAGTCACAGAAGACTACCCCAACAAGTAGCACTTACTCTGTTATAAGGACAAGCCAATGCCATTGTTAAGGTACCGATTCCAACCAATTTTAAAGACCTGTATATGACCTGCCCACCAAATGATCACTTACTGTTGATTCCATGAAGTCCATCTTCCTGTAGAGACATGTTCCTGAGTATTTCTTATAACAAGGAGCTGCCCTCAACTCCCAGGAAGAACTTAAGATTGGTTCATGTTCAGCAACCACAACCACTCCCACGTCGGTAAATGCTGTGCTGTGAACGACTCAGGTACTTAAGCTTGACGAGTGCTCTGCCTTTATCTAAGGTTCGTCATTTGAATCAAGAGAAACTATTTCACACATTCAAAACATTAGGATTGAGAGGAGTTTTGGTTCTCTGCCTTAAAGGCCCAATTATTTGAATGGTCTACTAGACTTGAGTCTTTTCCGATGCAAAAACAGCAGTTACAGACAAGCAAACTTCATACAGCACTCATTCTATATAGAGTTTCTAGACAACTATTGTAACCTATTGTAAATACATGCAAACTTAATAGAGCATGCAGGCAATATGTGGTTCCCAATAACTTGATACTCTAACAAAGTTCAATTAACTTCAGAAAAAGAACATCAAAAATGTTGTAAGGGGAGCCATTCTGGTAATTCCCACAGTCATATAAAATTAGTTGCCATCCGTTGAAGAATAATACCCCAACTTAATAGCACTTTCTGTGATTAGAGGAAAGAGAGGCACTCAAGTTGAAGGATAATTCTCAATGAACTTGATAGGGAGGAAATTGACCAGAGGAAATTATAGAGAAAGAACAGACACAGATCACACTACCCCAAAGAGAAGCACTTATGAACATTGAAATCAATCAACGCTTCACTTTAAGGTAATGTAAGTGTGGGATTTAGAGGCCCATGACAAACACAATGTGTATGAATAACAGATGTAAAAGTCACAGAAGACTACCCCAACAAGTAGCACTTACTCTGTTATAAGGACAAGCCAATGCAATTGTTAGGGTACCGATCGCAACAATCCAAAGGCAGAATTAGTTGGGACTCTTAGTGCAAACATTGCACCAAATACAGGTATATTTACTACAGGCAGTGTCAAATGCAAAGACGATTGCTAACACTGGTCAAATATAGAAAAGGAAGAGACAGACCACACTGCCCCAAAGACAAGCACTGAAGAACATTGAAATCAATCAAGGCTTCAATTTAAAGCAATGTAATAGTGGAATTTAGAAGCACATGACAAACACAATGTGTATGAATAACAGATGTAAAAGTCACAGAAGACTACCCCAACAAGTAGCACTTACTCTGTTATAAGGACAAGCCAATGCCATTGTTAAGGTACCGATTCCAACCAATTTTAAAGACCTGTATATGACCTGCCCACCAAATGATCACTTACTGTTGATTCCATGAAGTCCATCTTCCTCTAGAGACATGTTCCTGAGTATTTCTTATAACAAGGAGCTGCCCTCAACTCCCAGGAAGAACTTAAGATTGGTTCATGTTCAGCAACCACAACCACTCCCACGTCGGTAAATGCTGTGCTGTGAACGACTCAGGTACTTAAGCTTGACGAGTGCTCTGCCTTTATCTAAGGTTCGTCCTTTTAATCAAGAGAAACTATTTCACACATTCAAAACATTAGGATTGAGAGGAGTTTTGGTTCTCTGCCTTAAAGGCCCAATTATTTGAATGGTCTACTAGACTTGAGTCTTTTCCGATGCAAAAACAGCAGTTACAGACAAGCAAACTTCATACAGCACTCATTCTATATAGAGTTTCTAGACAACTATTGTAACCTATTGTAAATACATGCAAACTTAATAGAGCATGCAGGCAATATGTGGTTCCCAATAACTTGATACTCTAACAAAGTTCAATTAACTTCAGAAAAAGAACATCAAAAATGTTGTAAGGGGAGCCATTCTGGTAATTCCCACAGTCATATAAAATTAGTTGCCATCCGTTGAAGAATAATACCCCAACTTAATAGCACTTTCTGTGATTAGAGGAAAGAGAGGCACTCAAGTTGAAGGATAATTCTCAATGAACTTGATACGGAGGAAATTGACCAGAGGAAATTATAGAGAAAGAACAGACACAGATCACACTACCCCAAAGAGAAGCACTTATGAACATTGAAATCAATCAACGCTTCACTTTAAGGTAATGTAAGTGTGGGATTTAGAGGCCCATGACAAACACAATGTGTATGAATAACAGATGTAAAAGTCACAGAAGACTACCCCAACAAGTAGCACTTACTCTGTTATAAGGACAAGCCAATGCAATTGTTAGGGTACCGATCGCAACAATCCAAAGGCAGAATTAGTTGGGACTCTTAGTGCAAACATTGCACCAAATACAGGTATATTTACTACAGGCAGTGTCAAATGCAAAGACGATTGCTAACACTGGTCAAATATAGAAAAGGAAGAGACAGACCACACTGCCCCAAAGACAAGCACTGAAGAACATTGAAATCAATCAAGGCTTCAATTTAAAGTAATATAATAGTGGGATTTTGAAGCACATGACAAACACAATGTGTATGAATAACAGATGTAAAAGTCACAGAAGACTACCCCAACAAGTAGCACTTACTCTGTTATAAGGACAAGCCAATGCCATTGTTAGGGTACCGATCGCAACAATCCAAAGACAGATTTGGTTGGGACTCTCCGTGCAAACATTGCACCTAAATGCAGGTACATTTACTACAGGCAGTGTAAAATGCAAAGAAGATTGCTAACACTGGTCAAATATAGAGAAGGAACAGACTGATCACACTGCCCCAAAGAGAAGCACTTATAAACATTGAAATCAATCAATGCTTCACTGTAAGGTCATGTAAGTGTGGGATTTAGAGGCCCATGACAAATGACATGTGTATGAATGACAGATGTAAAAGTCACAGAAGACTACCCCAACAAGTAGCACTTACTCTGTTATAAGGACAAGCCAATGCCATTGTTAGGGTACCGATCGCAACAATCCAAAGACAGATTTGGTTGGGACTCTCCGTGCAAAAATTGCACCTAAATGCAGGTACATTTACTACAGGCAGTGTAAAATGCAAAGAAGATTGCTAACACTGGTCAAATATAGAAAAGGAAGAGACAGACCACACTGCCCCAAGACAAGCACTGAAGAACATTGAAATCAATCAAGGCTTCAATTTAAAGCAATGTAATAGTGGAATTTAGAAGCACATGACAAACACAATGTGTATGAATAACAGATGTAAAAGTCACAGAAGACTACCCCAACAAGTAGCACTTACTCTGTTATAAGGACAAGCCAATGCCATTGTTAAGGTACCGATTCCAACCAATTTTAAAGACCTGTATATGACCTGCCCACCAAATGATCACTTACTGTTGATTCCATGAAGTCCATCTTCCTCTAGAGACATGTTCCTGAGTATTTCTTATAACAAGGAGCTGCCCTCAACTCCCAGGAAGAACTTAAGATTGGTTCATGTTCAGCAACCACAACCACTCCCATGTCGGTAAATGCTGTGCTGTGAACGACTCAGGTACTTAAGCTTGACGAGTGCTCTGCCTTTATCTAAGGTTCGTCATTTTAATCAAGAGAAACTATTTCACACATTCAAAACATTAGGATTGAGAGGAGTTTTGGTTCTCTGCCTTAAAGGCCCAATTATTTGAATGGTCTACTAGACTTGAGTCTTTTCCGATGCAAAAACAGCAGTTACAGACAAGCAAACTTCATACAGCACTCATTCTATATAGAGTTTCTAGACAACTATTGTAACCTATTGTAAATACATGCAAACTTAATAGAGCATGCAGGCAATATGTGGTTCCCAATAACTTGATACTCTAACAAAGTTCAATTAACTTCAGAAAAAGAACATCAAAAATGTTGTAAGGGGAGCCATTCTGGTAATTCCCACAGTCATATAAAATTAGTTGCCATCCGTTGAAGAATAATACCCCAACTTAATAGCACTTTCTGTGATTAGAGGAAAGAGAGGCACTCAAGTTGAAGGATAATTCTCAATGAACTTGATACGGAGGAAATTGACCAGAGGAAATTATAGAGAAAGAACAGACACAGATCACACTACCCCAAAGAGAAGCACTTATGAACATTGAAATCAATCAACGCTTCACTTTAAGGTAATGTAAGTGTGGGATTTAGAGGCCCATGACAAACACAATGTGTATGAATAACAGATGTAAAAGTCACAGAAGACTACCCCAACAAGTAGCACTTACTCTGTTATAAGGACAAGCCAATGCAATTGTTAGGGTACCGATCGCAACAATCCAAAGGCAGAATTAGTTGGGACTCTTAGTGCAAACATTGCACCAAATACAGGTATATTTACTACAGGCAGTGTCAAATGCAAAGACGATTGCTAACACTGGTCAAATATAGAAAAGGAAGAGACAGACCACACTGCCCCAAAGACAAGCACTGAAGAACATTGAAATCAATCAAGGCTTCAATTTAAAGCAATGTAATAGTGGAATTTAGAAGCACATGACAAACACAATGTGTATGAATAACAGATGTAAAAGTCACAGAAGACTACCCCAACAAGTAGCACTTACTCTGTTATAAGGACAAGCCAATGCCATTGTTAAGGTACCGATTCCAACCAATTTTAAAGACCTGTATATGACCTGCCCACCAAATGATCACTTACTGTTGATTCCATGAAGTCCATCTTCCTCTAGAGACATGTTCCTGAGTATTTCTTATAACAAGGAGCTGCCCTCAACTCCCAGGAAGAACTTAAGATTGGTTCATGTTCAGCAACCACAACCACTCCCACGTCGGTAAATGCTGTGCTGTGAACGACTCAGGTACTTAAGCTTGACGAGTGCTCTGCCTTTATCTAAGGTTCGTCATTTTAATCAAGAGAAACTATTTCACACATTCAAAACATTAGGATTGAGAGGAGTTTTGGTTCTCTGCCTTAAAGGCCCAATTATTTGAATGGTCTACTAGACTTGAGTCTTTTCCGATGCAAAAACAGCAGTTACAGACAAGCAAACTTCATACAGCACTCATTCTATATAGAGTTTCTAGACAACTATTGTAACCTATTGTAAATACATGCAAACTTAATAGAGCATGCAGGCAATATGTGGTTCCCAATAACTTGATACTCTAACAAAGTTCAATTAACTTCAGAAAAAGAACATCAAAAATGTTGTAAGGGGAGCCATTCTGGTAATTCCCACAGTCATATAAAATTAGTTGCCATCCGTTGAAGAATAATACCCCAACTTAATAGCACTTTCTGTGATTAGAGGAAAGAGAGGCACTCAAGTTGAAGGATAATTCTCAATGAACTTGATACGGAGGAAATTGACCAGAGGAAATTATAGAGAAAGAACAGACACAGATCACACTACCCCAAAGAGAAGCACTTATGAACATTGAAATCAATCAACGCTTCACTTTAAGGTAATGTAAGTGTGGGATTTAGAGGCCCATGACAAACACAATGTGTATGAATAACAGATGTAAAAGTCACAGAAGACTACCCCAACAAGTAGCACTTACTCTGTTATAAGGACAAGCCAATGCAATTGTTAGGGTACCGATCGCAACAATCCAAAGGCAGAATTAGTTGGGACTCTTAGTGCAAACATTGCACCAAATACAGGTATATTTACTACAGGCAGTGTCAAATGCAAAGACGATTGCTAACACTGGTCAAATATAGAAAAGGAAGAGACAGACCACACTGCCCCAAAGACAAGCACTGAAGAACATTGAAATCAATCAAGGCTTCAATTTAAAGCAATGTAATAGTGGAATTTAGAAGCACATGACAAACACAATGTGTATGAATAACAGATGTAAAAGTCACAGAAGACTACCCCAACAAGTAGCACTTACTCTGTTATAAGGACAAGCCAATGCCATTGTTAAGGTACCGATTCCAACCAATTTTAAAGACCTGTATATGACCTGCCCACCAAATGATCACTTACTGTTGATTCCATGAAGTCCATCTTCCTCTAGAGACATGTTCCTGAGTATTTCTTATAACAAGGAGCTGCCCTCAACTCCCAGGAAGAACTTAAGATTGGTTCATGTTCAGCAACCACAACCACTCCCACGTCGGTAAATGCTGTGCTGTGAACGACTCAGGTACTTAAGCTTGACGAGTGCTCTGCCTTTATCTAAGGTTCGTCATTTTAATCAAGAGAAACTATTTCACACATTCAAAACATTAGGATTGAGAGGAGTTTTGGTTCTCTGCCTTAAAGGCCCAATTATTTGAATGGTCTACTAGACTTGAGTCTTTTCCGATGCAAAAACAGCAGTTACAGACAAGCAAACTTCATACAGCACTCATTCTATATAGAGTTTCTAGACAACTATTGTAACCTATTGTAAATACATGCAAACTTAATAGAGCATGCAGGCAATATGTGGTTCCCAATAACTTGATACTCTAACAAAGTTCAATTAACTTCAGAAAAAGAACATCAAAAATGTTGTAAGGGGAGCCATTCTGGTAATTCCCACAGTCATATAAAATTAGTTGCCATCCGTTGAAGAATAATACCCCAACTTAATAGCACTTTCTGTGATTAGAGGAAAGAGAGGCACTCAAGTTGAAGGATAATTCTCAATGAACTTGATACGGAGGAAATTGACCAGAGGAAATTATAGAGAAAGAACAGACACAGATCACACTACCCCAAAGAGAAGCACTTATGAACATTGAAATCAATCAACGCTTCACTTTAAGGTAATGTAAGTGTGGGATTTAGAGGCCCATGACAAACACAATGTGTATGAATAACAGATGTAAAAGTCACAGAAGACTACCCCAACAAGTAGCACTTACTCTGTTATAAGGACAAGCCAATGCAATTGTTAGGGTACCGATCGCAACAATCCAAAGGCAGAATTAGTTGGGACTCTTAGTGCAAACATTGCACCAAATACAGGTATATTTACTACAGGCAGTGTCAAATGCAAAGACGATTGCTAACACTGGTCAAATATAGAAAAGGAAGAGACAGACCACACTGCCCCAAAGACAAGCACTGAAGAACATTGAAATCAATCAAGGCTTCAATTTAAAGTAATATAATAGTGGGATTTTGAAGCACATGACAAACACAATGTGTATGAATAACAGATGTAAAAGTCACAGAAGACTACCCCAACAAGTAGCACTTACTCTGTTATAAGGACAAGCCAATGCCATTGTTAGGGTACCGATCGCAACAATCCAAAGACAGATTTGGTTGGGACTCTCCGTGCAAACATTGCACCTAAATGCAGGTACATTTACTACAGGCAGTGTAAAATGCAAAGAAGATTGCTAACACTGGTCAAATATAGAAAAGGAACAGACTGATCACACTGCCCCAAAGAGAAGCACTTATAAACATTGAAATCAATCAATGCTTCACTGTAAGGTCATGTAAGTGTGGGATTTAGAGGCCCATGACAAATGACATGTGTATGAATGACAGATGTAAAAGTCACAGAAGACTACCCCAACAAGTAGCACTTACTCTGTTATAAGGACAAGCCAATGCCATTGTTAGGGTACCGATCGCAACAATCCAAAGACAGATTTGGTTGGGACTCTCCGTGCAAAAATTGCACCTAAATGCAGGTACATTTACTACAGGCAGTGTAAAATGCAAAGAAGATTGCTAACACTGGTCAAATATAGAAAAGGAAGAGACAGACCACACTGCCCCAAGACAAGCACTGAAGAACATTGAAATCAATCAAGGCTTCAATTTAAAGCAATGTAATAGTGGAATTTAGAAGCACATGACAAACACAATGTGTATGAATAACAGATGTAAAAGTCACAGAAGACTACCCCAACAAGTAGCACTTACTCTGTTATAAGGACAAGCCAATGCCATTGTTAAGGTACCGATTCCAACCAATTTTAAAGACCTGTATATGACCTGCCCACCAAATGATCACTTACTGTTGATTCCATGAAGTCCATCTTCCTCTAGAGACATGTTCCTGAGTATTTCTTATAACAAGGAGCTGCCCTCAACTCCCAGGAAGAACTTAAGATTGGTTCATGTTCAGCAACCACAACCACTCCCATGTCGGTAAATGCTGTGCTGTGAACGACTCAGGTACTTAAGCTTGACGAGTGCTCTGCCTTTATCTAAGGTTCGTCATTTTAATCAAGAGAAACTATTTCACACATTCAAAACATTAGGATTGAGAGGAGTTTTGGTTCTCTGCCTTAAAGGCCCAATTATTTGAATGGTCTACTAGACTTGAGTCTTTTCCGATGCAAAAACAGCAGTTACAGACAAGCAAACTTCATACAGCACTCATTCTATATAGAGTTTCTAGACAACTATTGTAACCTATTGTAAATACATGCAAACTTAATAGAGCATGCAGGCAATATGTGGTTCCCAATAACTTGATACTCTAACAAAGTTCAATTAACTTCAGAAAAAGAACATCAAAAATGTTGTAAGGGGAGCCATTCTGGTAATTCCCACAGTCATATAAAATTAGTTGCCATCCGTTGAAGAATAATACCCCAACTTAATAGCACTTTCTGTGATTAGAGGAAAGAGAGTCACTCAAGTTGAAGGATAATTCTCAATGAACTTGATACGGAGGAAATTGACCAGAGGAAATTATAGAGAAAGAACAGACACAGATCACACTACCCCAAAGAGAAGCACTTATGAACATTGAAATCAATCAACGCTTCACTTTAAGGTAATGTAAGTGTGGGATTTAGAGGCCCATGACAAACACAATGTGTATGAATAACAGATGTAAAAGTCACAGAAGACTACCCCAACAAGTAGCACTTACTCTGTTATAAGGACAAGCCAATGCAATTGTTAGGGTACCGATCGCAACAATCCAAAGGCAGAATTAGTTGGGACTCTTAGTGCAAACATTGCACCTAAATGCAGGTACATTTACTACAGGCAGTGTAAAATGCAAAGAAGATTGCTAACACAGGTCAAATATAGAGAAGGAACAGACTGATCACACTGCCCCAAAGAGAAGCACTTATAAACATTGAAATCAATCAATGCTTCACTGTAAGGTCATGTAAGTGTGGGATTTAGAGGCCCATGACAAATGACATGTGTATGAATGACAGATGTAAAAGTCACAGAAGACTACCCCAACAAGTAGCACTTACTCTGTTATAAGTACAAGCCAATGCCATTGTTAGGGTACCGATCGCAACAATCCAAAGGCAGAATTAGTTGGGACTCTTAGTGCAAACATTGCACCTAAATGCAGGTACATTTACTACAGGCAGTGTAAAATGCAAAGAAGATTGCTAACACTGGTCAAATATAGAGAAGGAACAGACTGATCACACTGCCCCAAAGAGAAGCACTTATAAACATTGAAATCAATCAATGCTTCACTGTAAGGTCATGTAAGTGTGGGATTTAGAGGCCCATGACAAATGACATGTGTATGAATGACAGATGTAAAAGTCACAGAAGACTACCCCAACAAGTAGCACTTACTCTGTTATAAGGACAAGCCAATGCCATTGTTAGGGTACCGATCGCAACAATCCAAAGACAGATTTGGTTGGGACTCTCCGTGCAAACATTGCACCTAAATGCAGGTACATTTACTACAGGCAGTGTAAAATGCAAAGAAGATTGCTAACACTGGTCAAATATAGAAAAGGAAGAGACAGACCACACTGCCCCAAGACAAGCACTGAAGAACATTGAAATCAATCAAGGCTTCAATTTAAAGCAATGTAATAGTGGAATTTAGAAGCACATGACAAACACAATGTGTATGAATAACAGATGTAAAAGTCACAGAAGACTACCCCAACAAGTAGCACTTACTCTGTTATAAGGACAAGCCAATGCCATTGTTAAGGTACCGATTCCAACCAATTTTAAAGACCTGTATATGACCTGCCCACCAAATGATCACTTACTGTTGATTCCATGAAGTCCATCTTCCTCTAGAGACATGTTCCTGAGTATTTCTTATAACAAGGAGCTGCCCTCAACTCCCAGGAAGAACTTAAGATTGGTTCATGTTCAGCAACCACAACCACTCCCACGTCGGTAAATGCTGTGCTGTGAACGACTCAGGTACTTAAGCTTGACGAGTGCTCTGCCTTTATCTAAGGTTCGTCATTTGAATCAAGAGAAACTATTTCACACATTCAAAACATTAGGATTGAGAGGAGTTTTGGTTCTCTGCCTTAAAGGCCCAATTATTTGAATGGTCTACTAGACTTGAGTCTTTTCCGATGCAAAAACAGCAGTTACAGACAAGCAAACTTCATACAGCACTCATTCTATATAGAGTTTCTAGAAAACTATTGTAACCTATTGTAAATACATGCAAACTTAATAGAGCATGCAGGCAATATGTGGTTCCCAATAACTTGATACTCTAACAAAGTTCAATTAACTTCAGAAAAAGAACATCAAAAATGTTGTAAGGGGAGCCATTCTGGTAATTCCCACAGTCATATAAAATTAGTTGCCATCCGTTGAAGAATAATACCCCAACTTAATAGCACTTTCTGTGATTAGAGTAAAGAGAGTCACTCAAGTTGAAGGATAATTCTCAATGAACTTGATACGGAGGAAATTGACCAGAGGAAATTATAGAGAAAGAACAGACACAGATCACACTACCCCAAAGAGAAGCACTTATGAACATTGAAATCAATCAACGCTTCACTTTAAGGTAATGTAAGTGTGGGATTTAGAGGCCCATGACAAACACAATGTGTATGAATAACAGATGTAAAAGTCACAGAAGACTACCCCAACAAGTAGCACTTACTCTGTTATAAGGACAAGCCAATGCAATTGTTAGGGTACCGATCGCAACAATCCAAAGGCAGAATTAGTTGGGACTCTTAGTGCAAACATTGCACCAAATACAGGTATATTTACTACAGGCAGTGTCAAATGCAAAGACGATTGCTAACACTGGTCAAATATAGAAAAGGAAGAGACAGACCACACTGCCCCAAAGACAAGCACTGAAGAACATTGAAATCAATCAAGGCTTCAATTTAAAGTAATATAATAGTGGGATTTTGAAGCACACGACAAACACAATGTGTATGAATAACAGATGTAAAAGTCACAGAAGACTACCCCAACAAGTAGCACTTACTCTGTTATAAGGACAAGCCAATGCCATTGTTAGGGTACCGATCGCAACAATCCAAAGACAGATTTGGTTGGGACTCTCCGTGCAAACATTGCACCTAAATGCAGGTACATTTACTACAGGCAGTGTAAAATGCAAAGAAGATTGCTAACACTGGTCAAATATAGAAAAGGAAGAGACAGACCACACTGCCCCAAGACAAGCACTGAAGAACATTGAAATCAATCAAGGCTTCAATTTAAAGCAATGTAATAGTGGAATTTAGAAGCACATGACAAACACAATGTGTATGAATAACAGATGTAAAAGTCACAGAAGACTACCCCAACAAGTAGCACTTACTCTGTTATAAGGACAAGCCAATGCCATTGTTAAGGTACCGATTCCAACCAATTTTAAAGACCTGTATATGACCTGCCCACCAAATGATCACTTACTGTTGATTCCATGAAGTCCATCTTCCTCTAGAGACATGTTCCTGAGTATTTCTTATAACAAGGAGCTGCCCTCAACTCCCAGGAAGAACTTAAGATTGGTTCATGTTCAGCAACCACAACCACTCCCACGTCGGTAAATGCTGTGCTGTGAACGACTCAGGTACTTAAGCTTGACGAGTGCTCTGCCTTTATCTAAGGTTCGTCATTTTAATCAAGAGAAACTATTTCACACATTCAAAACATTAGGATTGAGAGGAGTTTTGGTTCTCTGCCTTAAAGGCCCAATTATTTGAATGGTCTACTAGACTTGAGTCTTTTCCGATGCAAAAACAGCAGTTACAGACAAGCAAACTTCATACAGCACTCATTCTATATAGAGTTTCTAGACAACTATTGTAACCTATTGTAAATACATGCAAACTTAATAGAGCATGCAGGCAATATGTGGTTCCCAATAACTTGATACTCTAACAAAGTTCAATTAACTTCAGAAAAAGAACATCAAAAATGTTGTAAGGGGAGCCTTTCTGGTAATTCCCACAGTCATATAAAATTAGTTGCCATCCGTTGAAGAATAATACCCCAACTTAATAGCACTTTCTGTGATTAGAGGAAAGAGAGTCACTCAAGTTGAAGGATAATTCTCAA
This sequence comes from Osmerus mordax, assembly GCF_038355195.1. Taxonomy (NCBI): domain Eukaryota; kingdom Metazoa; phylum Chordata; class Actinopteri; order Osmeriformes; family Osmeridae; genus Osmerus; species Osmerus mordax. The sequence continues at coordinate 19,066,072 of NC_090058.1, read as the reverse complement.
TGAACTTGATACGGAGGAAATTGACCAGAGGAAATTATAGAGAAAGAACAGACACAGATCACACTACCCCAAAGAGAAGCACTTATAAACATTGAAATCAATCAACGCTTCACTTTAAGGTAATGTAAGTGTGGGATTTAGAGGCCCATGACAAACACAATGTGTATGAATAACAGATGTAAAAGTCACAGAAGACTACCCCAACAAGTAGCACTTACTCTGTTATAAGGACAAGCCAATGCAATTGTTAGGGTACCGATCGCAACAATCCAAAGGCAGAATTAGTTGGGACTCTTAGTGCAAACATTGCACCTAAATGCAGGTACATTTACTACAGGCAGTGTAAAATGCAAAGAAGATTGCTAACACAGGTCAAATATAGAGAAGGAACAGACTGATCACACTGCCCCAAAGAGAAGCACTTATAAACATTGAAATCAATCAATGCTTCACTGTAAGGTCATGTAAGTGTGGGATTTAGAGGCCCATGACAAATGACATGTGTATGAATGACAGATGTAAAAGTCACAGAAGACTACCCCAACAAGTAGCACTTACTCTGTTATAAGTACAAGCCAATGCCATTGTTAGGGTACCGATCGCAACAATCCAAAGGCAGAATTAGTTGGGACTCTTAGTGCAAACATTGCACCTAAATGCAGGTACATTTACTACAGGCAGTGTAAAATGCAAAGAAGATTGCTAACACTGGTCAAATATAGAGAAGGAACAGACTGATCACACTGCCCCAAAGAGAAGCACTTATAAACATTGAAATCAATCAATGCTTCACTGTAAGGTCATGTAAGTGTGGGATTTAGAGGCCCATGACAAATGACATGTGTATGAATGACAGATGTAAAAGTCACAGAAGACTACCCCAACAAGTAGCACTTACTCTGTTATAAGGACAAGCCAATGCCATTGTTAGGGTACCGATCGCAACAATCCAAAGACAGATTTGGTTGGGACTCTCCGTGCAAACATTGCACCTAAATGCAGGTACATTTACTACAGGCAGTGTAAAATGCAAAGAAGATTGCTAACACTGGTCAAATATAGAAAAGGAAGAGACAGACCACACTGCCCCAAGACAAGCACTGAAGAACATTGAAATCAATCAAGGCTTCAATTTAAAGCAATGTAATAGTGGAATTTAGAAGCACATGACAAACACAATGTGTATGAATAACAGATGTAAAAGTCACAGAAGACTACCCCAACAAGTAGCACTTACTCTGTTATAAGGACAAGCCAATGCCATTGTTAAGGTACCGATTCCAACCAATTTTAAAGACCTGTATATGACCTGCCCACCAAATGATCACTTACTGTTGATTCCATGAAGTCCATCTTCCTCTAGAGACATGTTCCTGAGTATTTCTTATAACAAGGAGCTGCCCTCAACTCCCAGGAAGAACTTAAGATTGGTTCATGTTCAGCAACCACAACCACTCCCACGTCGGTAAATGCTGTGCTGTGAACGACTCAGGTACTTAAGCTTGACGAGTGCTCTGCCTTTATCTAAGGTTCGTCATTTGAATCAAGAGAAACTATTTCACACATTCAAAACATTAGGATTGAGAGGAGTTTTGGTTCTCTGCCTTAAAGGCCCAATTATTTGAATGGTCTACTAGACTTGAGTCTTTTCCGATGCAAAAACAGCAGTTACAGACAAGCAAACTTCATACAGCACTCATTCTATATAGAGTTTCTAGAAAACTATTGTAACCTATTGTAAATACATGCAAACTTAATAGAGCATGCAGGCAATATGTGGTTCCCAATAACTTGATACTCTAACAAAGTTCAATTAACTTCAGAAAAAGAACATCAAAAATGTTGTAAGGGGAGCCATTCTGGTAATTCCCACAGTCATATAAAATTAGTTGCCATCCGTTGAAGAATAATACCCCAACTTAATAGCACTTTCTGTGATTAGAGTAAAGAGAGTCACTCAAGTTGAAGGATAATTCTCAATGAACTTGATACGGAGGAAATTGACCAGAGGAAATTATAGAGAAAGAACAGACACAGATCACACTACCCCAAAGAGAAGCACTTATGAACATTGAAATCAATCAACGCTTCACTTTAAGGTAATGTAAGTGTGGGATTTAGAGGCCCATGACAAACACAATGTGTATGAATAACAGATGTAAAAGTCACAGAAGACTACCCCAACAAGTAGCACTTACTCTGTTATAAGGACAAGCCAATGCAATTGTTAGGGTACCGATCGCAACAATCCAAAGGCAGAATTAGTTGGGACTCTTAGTGCAAACATTGCACCAAATACAGGTATATTTACTACAGGCAGTGTCAAATGCAAAGACGATTGCTAACACTGGTCAAATATAGAAAAGGAAGAGACAGACCACACTGCCCCAAAGACAAGCACTGAAGAACATTGAAATCAATCAAGGCTTCAATTTAAAGTAATATAATAGTGGGATTTTGAAGCACACGACAAACACAATGTGTATGAATAACAGATGTAAAAGTCACAGAAGACTACCCCAACAAGTAGCACTTACTCTGTTATAAGGACAAGCCAATGCCATTGTTAGGGTACCGATCGCAACAATCCAAAGACAGATTTGGTTGGGACTCTCCGTGCAAACATTGCACCTAAATGCAGGTACATTTACTACAGGCAGTGTAAAATGCAAAGAAGATTGCTAACACTGGTCAAATATAGAAAAGGAAGAGACAGACCACACTGCCCCAAGACAAGCACTGAAGAACATTGAAATCAATCAAGGCTTCAATTTAAAGCAATGTAATAGTGGAATTTAGAAGCACATGACAAACACAATGTGTATGAATAACAGATGTAAAAGTCACAGAAGACTACCCCAACAAGTAGCACTTACTCTGTTATAAGGACAAGCCAATGCCATTGTTAAGGTACCGATTCCAACCAATTTTAAAGACCTGTATATGACCTGCCCACCAAATGATCACTTACTGTTGATTCCATGAAGTCCATCTTCCTCTAGAGACATGTTCCTGAGTATTTCTTATAACAAGGAGCTGCCCTCAACTCCCAGGAAGAACTTAAGATTGGTTCATGTTCAGCAACCACAACCACTCCCACGTCGGTAAATGCTGTGCTGTGAACGACTCAGGTACTTAAGCTTGACGAGTGCTCTGCCTTTATCTAAGGTTCGTCATTTTAATCAAGAGAAACTATTTCACACATTCAAAACATTAGGATTGAGAGGAGTTTTGGTTCTCTGCCTTAAAGGCCCAATTATTTGAATGGTCTACTAGACTTGAGTCTTTTCCGATGCAAAAACAGCAGTTACAGACAAGCAAACTTCATACAGCACTCATTCTATATAGAGTTTCTAGACAACTATTGTAACCTATTGTAAATACATGCAAACTTAATAGAGCATGCAGGCAATATGTGGTTCCCAATAACTTGATACTCTAACAAAGTTCAATTAACTTCAGAAAAAGAACATCAAAAATGTTGTAAGGGGAGCCTTTCTGGTAATTCCCACAGTCATATAAAATTAGTTGCCATCCGTTGAAGAATAATACCCCAACTTAATAGCACTTTCTGTGATTAGAGGAAAGAGAGTCACTCAAGTTGAAGGATAATTCTCAATGAACTTGATACGGAGGAAATTGACCAGAGGAAATTATAGAGAAAGAACAGACACAGATCACACTACCCCAAAGAGAAGCACTTATAAACATTGAAATCAATCAACGCTTCACTTTAAGGTAATGTAAGTGTGGGATTTAGAGGCCCATGACAAACACAATGTGTATGAATAACAGATGTAAAAGTCACAGAAGACTACCCCAACAAGTAGCACTTACTCTGTTATAAGGACAAGCCAATGCAATTGTTAGGGTACCGATCGCAACAATCCAAAGGCAGAATTAGTTGGGACTCTTAGTGCAAACATTGCACCTAAATGCAGGTACATTTACTACAGGCAGTGTAAAATGCAAAGAAGATTGCTAACACAGGTCAAATATAGAGAAGGAACAGACTGATCACACTGCCCCAAAGAGAAGCACTTATAAACATTGAAATCAATCAATGCTTCACTGTAAGGTCATGTAAGTGTGGGATTTAGAGGCCCATGACAAATGACATGTGTATGAATGACAGATGTAAAAGTCACAGAAGACTACCCCAACAAGTAGCACTTACTCTGTTATAAGTACAAGCCAATGCCATTGTTAGGGTACCGATCGCAACAATCCAAAGGCAGAATTAGTTGGGACTCTTAGTGCAAACATTGCACCTAAATGCAGGTACATTTACTACAGGCAGTGTAAAATGCAAAGAAGATTGCTAACACAGGTCAAATATAGAGAATGAACAGACAGATCACACTGCCCCCAAAGACAAGCACTGAAGAACATTGAAATCAATCAAGGCTTCAATTTAAAGCAATGTAATAGTGGAATTTAGAAGCACATGACAAACACAATGTGTATGAATAACAGATGTAAAAGTCACAGAAGACTACCCCAACAAGTAGCACTTACTCTGTTATAAGTACAAGCCAATGCCATTGTTAGGGTACCGATCGCAACAATCCAAAGGCAGAATTAGTTGGGACTCTTAGTGCAAACATTGCACCAAATACAGGTATATTTACTACAGGCAGTGTCAAATGCAAAGACGATTGCTAACACTGGTCAAATATAGAAAAGGAAGAGACAGACCACACTGCCCCAAAGACAAGCACTGAAGAACATTGAAATCAATCAAGGCTTCAATTTAAAGTAATATAATAGTGGGATTTTGAAGCACATGACAAACACAATGTGTATAAATAACAGATGTAAAAGTCACAGAAGACTACCCCAACAAGTAGCACTTACTCTTTTATAAGGACAAGTCAATGCCATTGTTAGGGTACCGATCGCAACGATCCAAAGATAGATTTAGTTGGGACTCTCAGTGCAAACATTGCACCTAAATGCAGGTACATTTACTACAGGCAGTGTAAAATACAAAGAAGATTGCTAACACTGGTCAAATATCGAGAAGGAACAGACAGATCACACTGCCCCAAAGACAAGCACTGAAGAACATTGAAATCAATCAAGGCTTCACTGTAAGGTCATGTAAGTGTGGGATTTAGAGGCCCATGACAAATGACATGTGTATGAATAACAGATGTAAAAGTCACAGAAGACTACCCCAACAAGTAGCACTTACTCTGTTATAAGTACAAGCCAATGCCATTGTTAGGGTACCGATCGCAACAATCCAAAGGCAGAATTAGTTGGGACTCTTAGTGCAAACATTGCACCTAAATGCAGGTACATTTACTACAGGCAGTGTAAAATGTAAAGAAGATTGCTAACACAGGTCAAATATAGAGAATGAACAGACAGATCACACTGCCCCAAAGACAAGCACTGAAGAACATTGAAATCAATCAAGGCTTCAATTTAAAGCAATGTAATAGTGGAATTTAGAAGCACATGACAAACACAATGTGTATGAATAACAGATGTAAAAGTCACAGAAGATTACCCCAACAAGTAGCACTTACTCTGTTATAAGTACAAACCAATGCCATTGTTAGGGTACCGATCGCAACAATCCAAAGGCAGAATTAGTTGGGACTCTTAGTGCAAACATTGCACCAAATACAGGTATATTTACTACAGGCAGTGTCAAATGCAAAGACGATTGCTAACACTGGTCAAATATAGAAAAGGAAGAGACAGACCACACTGCCCCAAAGACAAGCACTGAAGAACATTGAAATCAATCAAGGCTTCAATTTAAAGTAATATAATAGTGGGATTTTGAAGCACATGACAAACACAATGTGTATAAATAACAGATGTAAAAGTCACAGAAGACTACCCCAACAAGTAGCACTTACTCTGTTATAAGGACAAGCCAATGCCATTGTTAGGGTACCGATCGCAACAATCCAAAGACAGATTTGGTTGGGACTCTCCGTGCAAACATTGCACCTAAATGCAGGTACATTTACTACAGGCAGTGTAAAATGCAAAGAAGATTGCTAACACTGGTCAAATATAGAAAAGGAAGAGACAGACCACACTGCCCCAAGACAAGCACTGAAGAACATTGAAATCAATCAAGGCTTCAATTTAAAGCAATGTAATAGTGGAATTTAGAAGCACATGACAAACACAATGTGTATGAATAACAGATGTAAAAGTCACAGAAGACTACCCCAACAAGTAGCACTTACTCTGTTATAAGGACAAGCCAATGCCATTGTTAAGGTACCGATTCCAACCAATTTTAAAGACCTGTATATGACCTGCCCACCAAATGATCACTTACTGTTGATTCCATGAAGTCCATCTTCCTCTAGAGACATGTTCCTGAGTATTTCTTATAACAAGGAGCTGCCCTCAACTCCCAGGAAGAACTTAAGATTGGTTCATGTTCAGCAACCACAACCACTCCCACGTCGGTAAATGCTGTGCTGTGAACGACTCAGGTACTTAAGCTTGACGAGTGCTCTGCCTTTATCTAAGGTTCGTCATTTTAATCAAGAGAAACTATTTCACACATTCAAAACATTAGGATTGAGAGGAGTTTTGGTTCTCTGCCTTAAAGGCCCAATTATTTGAATGGTCTACTAGACTTGAGTCTTTTCCGATGCAAAAACAGCAGTTACAGACAAGCAAACTTCATACAGCACTCATTCTATATAGAGTTTCTAGACAACTATTGTAACCTATTGTAAATACATGCAAACTTAATAGAGCATGCAGGCAATATGTGGTTCCCAATAACTTGATACTCTAACAAAGTTCAATTAACTTCAGAAAAAGAACATCAAAAATGTTGTAAGGGGAGCCATTCTGGTCATTCCCACAGTCATATAAAATTAGTTGCCATCCGTTGAAGAATAATACCCCAACTTAATAGCACTTTCTGTGATTAGAGGAAAGAGAGTCACTCAAGTTGAAGGATAATTCTCAATGAACTTGATACGGAGGAAATTGACCAGAGGAAATTATAGAGAAAGAACAGACACAGATCACACTACCCCAAAGAGAAGCACTTATGAACATTGAAATCAATCAACGCTTCACTTTAAGGTAATGTAAGTGTGGGATTTAGAGGCCCATGACAAACACAATGTGTATGAATAACAGATGTAAAAGTCACAGAAGACTACCCCAACAAGTAGCACTTACTCTGTTATAAGGACAAGCCAATGCAATTGTTAGGGTACCGATCGCAACAATCCAAAGGCAGAATTAGTTGGGACTCTTAGTGCAAACATTGCACCAAATACAGGTATATTTACTACAGGCAGTGTCAAATGCAAAGACGATTGCTAACACTGGTCAAATATAGAAAAGGAAGAGACAGACCACACTGCCCCAAAGACAAGCACTGAAGAACATTGAAATCAATCAAGGCTTCAATTTAAAGTAATATAATAGTGGGATTTTGAAGCACATGACAAACACAATGTGTATGAATAACAGATGTAAAAGTCACAGAAGACTACCCCAACAAGTAGCACTTACTCTGTTATAAGGACAAGCCAATGCCATTGTTAGGGTACCGATCGCAACAATCCAAAGACAGATTTGGTTGGGACTCTCCGTGCAAACATTGCACCTAAATGCAGGTACATTTACTACAGGCAGTGTAAAATGCAAAGAAGATTGCTAACACTGGTCAAATATAGAGAAGGAACAGACTGATCACACTGCCCCAAAGAGAAGCACTTATAAACATTGAAATCAATCAATGCTTCACTGTAAGGTCATGTAAGTGTGGGATTTAGAGGCCCATGACAAATAACATGTGTATGAATGACAGATGTAAAAGTCACAGAAGACTACCCCAACAAGTAGCACTTACTCTGTTATAAGGACAAGCCAATGCAATTGTTAGGGTACCGATCGCAACAATCCAAAGGCAGAATTAGTTGGGACTCTTAGTGCAAACATTGCACCAAATACAGGTATATTTACTACAGGCAGTGTCAAATGCAAAGACGATTGCTAACACTGGTCAAATATAGAAAAGGAAGAGACAGACCACACTGCCCCAAAGACAAGCACTGAAGAACATTGAAATCAATCAAGGCTTCAATTTAAAGTAATATAATAGTGGGATTTTGAAGCACATGACAAACACAATGTGTATGAATAACAGATGTAAAAGTCACAGAAGACTACCCCAACAAGTAGCACTTACTCTGTTATAAGGACAAGCCAATGCCATTGTTAGGGTACCGATCGCAACAATCCAAAGACAGATTTGGTTGGGACTCTCCGTGCAAACATTGCACCTAAATGCAGGTACATTTACTACAGGCAGTGTAAAATGCAAAGAAGATTGCTAACACTGGTCAAATATAGAGAAGGAACAGACTGATCACACTGCCCCAAAGAGAAGCACTTATAAACATTGAAATCAATCAATGCTTCACTGTAAGGTCATGTAAGTGTGGGATTTAGAGGCCCATGACAAATGACATGTGTATGAATGACAGATGTAAAAGTCACAGAAGACTACCCCAACAAGTAGCACTTACTCTGTTATAAGGACAAGCCAATGCCATTGTTAGGGTACCGATCGCAACAATCCAAAGACAGATTTGGTTGGGACTCTCCGTGCAAACATTGCACCTAAATGCAGGTACATTTACTACAGGCAGTGTAAAATGCAAAGAAGATTGCTAACACTGGTCAAATATAGAAAAGGAAGAGACAGACCACACTGCCCCAAGACAAGCACTGAAGAACATTGAAATCAATCAAGGCTTCAATTTAAAGCAATGTAATAGTGGAATTTAGAAGCACATGACAAACACAATGTGTATGAATAACAGATGTAAAAGTCACAGAAGACTACCCCAACAAGTAGCACTTACTCTGTTATAAGGACAAGCCAATGCCATTGTTAAGGTACCGATTCCAACCAATTTTAAAGACCTGTATATGACCTGCCCACCAAATGATCACTTACTGTTGATTCCATGAAGTCCATCTTCCTCTAGAGACATGTTCCTGAGTATTTCTTATAACAAGGAGCTGCCCTCAACTCCCAGGAAGAACTTAAGATTGGTTCATGTTCAGCAACCACAACCACTCCCACGTCGGTAAATGCTGTGCTGTGAACGACTCAGGTACTTAAGCTTGACGAGTGCTCTGCCTTTATCTAAGGTTCGTCATTTTAATCAAGAGAAACTATTTCACACATTCAAAACATTAGGATTGAGAGGAGTTTTGGTTCTCTGCCTTAAAGGCCCAATTATTTGAATGGTCTACTAGACTTGAGTCTTTTCCGATGCAAAAACAGCAGTTACAGACAAGCAAACTTCATACAGCACTCATTCTATATAGAGTTTCTAGACAACTATTGTAACCTATTGTAAATACATGCAAACTTAATAGAGCATGCAGGCAATATGTGGTTCCCAATAACTTGATACTCTAACAAAGTTCAATTAACTTCAGAAAAAGAACATCAAAAATGTTGTAAGGGGAGCCATTCTGGTAATTCCCACAGTCATATAAAATTAGTTGCCATCCGTTGAAGAATAATACCCCAACTTAATAGCACTTTCTGTGATTAGAGGAAAGAGAGTCACTCAAGTTGAAGGATAATTCTCAATGAACTTGATACGGAGGAAATTGACCAGAGGAAATTATAGAGAAAGAACAGACACAGATCACACTACCCCAAAGAGAAGCACTTATAAACATTGAAATCAATCAACGCTTCACTTTAAGGTAATGTAAGTGTGGGATTTAGAGGCCCATGACAAACACAATGTGTATGAATAACAGATGTAAAAGTCACAGAAGACTACCCCAACAAGTAGCACTTACTCTGTTATAAGGACAAGCCAATGCAATTGTTAGGGTACCGATCGCAACAATCCAAAGGCAGAATTAGTTGGGACTCTTAGTGCAAACATTGCACCTAAATGCAGGTACATTTACTACAGGCAGTGTAAAATGCAAAGAAGATTGCTAACACTGGTCAAATATAGAAAAGGAAGAGACAGACCACACTGCCCCAAGACAAGCACTGAAGAACATTGAAATCAATCAAGGCTTCAATTTAAAGCAATGTAATAGTGGAATTTAGAAGCACATGACAAACACAATGTGTATGAATAACAGATGTAAAAGTCACAGAAGACTACCCCAACAAGTAGCACTTACTCTGTTATAAGGACAAGCCAATGCCATTGTTAAGGTACCGATTCCAACCAATTTTAAAGACCTGTATATGACCTGCCCACCAAATGATCACTTACTGTTGATTCCATGAAGTCCATCTTCCTCTAGAGACATGTTCCTGAGTATTTCTTATAACAAGGAGCTGCCCTCAACTCCCAGGAAGAACTTAAGATTGGTTCATGTTCAGCAACCACAACCACTCCCACGTCGGTAAATGCTGTGCTGTGAACGACTCAGGTACTTAAGCTTGACGAGTGCTCTGCCTTTATCTAAGGTTCGTCATTTGAATCAAGAGAAACTATTTCACACATTCAAAACATTAGGATTGAGAGGAGTTTTGGTTCTCTGCCTTAAAGGCCCAATTATTTGAATGGTCTACTAGACTTGAGTCTTTTCCGATGCAAAAACAGCAGTTACAGACAAGCAAACTTCATACAGCACTCATTCTATATAGAGTTTCTAGAAAACTATTGTAACCTATTGTAAATACATGCAAACTTAATAGAGCATGCAGGCAATATGTGGTTCCCAATAACTTGATACTCTAACAAAGTTCAATTAACTTCAGAAAAAGAACATCAAAAATGTTGTAAGGGGAGCCATTCTGGTAATTCCCACAGTCATATAAAATTAGTTGCCATCCGTTGAAGAATAATACCCCAACTTAATAGCACTTTCTGTGATTAGAGTAAAGAGAGTCACTCAAGTTGAAGGATAATTCTCAATGAACTTGATACGGAGGAAATTGACCAGAGGAAATTATAGAGAAAGAACAGACACAGATCACACTACCCCAAAGAGAAGCACTTATGAACATTGAAATCAATCAACGCTTCACTTTAAGGTAATGTAAGTGTGGGATTTAGAGGCCCATGACAAACACAATGTGTATGAATAACAGATGTAAAAGTCACAGAAGACTACCCCAACAAGTAGCACTTACTCTGTTATAAGGACAAGCCAATGCAATTGTTAGGGTACCGATCGCAACAATCCAAAGGCAGAATTAGTTGGGACTCTTAGTGCAAACATTGCACCAAATACAGGTATATTTACTACAGGCAGTGTCAAATGCAAAGACGATTGCTAACACTGGTCAAATATAGAAAAGGAAGAGACAGACCACACTGCCCCAAAGACAAGCACTGAAGAACATTGAAATCAATCAAGGCTTCAATTTAAAGTAATATAATAGTGGGATTTTGAAGCACATGACAAACACAATGTGTATGAATAACAGATGTAAAAGTCACAGAAGACTACCCCAACAAGTAGCACTTACTCTGTTATAAGGACAAGCCAATGCCATTGTTAGGGTACCGATCGCAACAATCCAAAGACAGATTTGGTTGGGACTCTCCGTGCAAACATTGCACCTAAATGCAGGTACATTTACTACAGGCAGTGTAAAATGCAAAGAAGATTGCTAACACTGGTCAAATATAGAAAAGGAAGAGACAGACCACACTGCCCCAAGACAAGCACTGAAGAACATTGAAATCAATCAAGGCTTCAATTTAAAGCAATGTAATAGTGGAATTTAGAAGCACATGACAAACACAATGTGTATGAATAACAGATGTAAAAGTCACAGAAGACTACCCCAACAAGTAGCACTTACTCTGTTATAAGGACAAGCCAATGCCATTGTTAAGGTACCGATTCCAACCAATTTTAAAGACCTGTATATGACCTGCCCACCAAATGATCACTTACTGTTGATTCCATGAAGTCCATCTTCCTCTAGAGACATGTTCCTGAGTATTTCTTATAACAAGGAGCTGCCCTCAACTCCCAGGAAGAACTTAAGATTGGTTCATGTTCAGCAACCACAACCACTCCCACGTCGGTAAATGCTGTGCTGTGAACGACTCAGGTACTTAAGCTTGACGAGTGCTCTGCCTTTATCTAAGGTTCGTCATTTTAATCAAGAGAAACTATTTCACACATTCAAAACATTAGGATTGAGAGGAGTTTTGGTTCTCTGCCTTAAAGGCCCAATTATTTGAATGGTCTACTAGACTTGAGTCTTTTCCGATGCAAAAACAGCAGTTACAGACAAGCAAACTTCATACAGCACTCATTCTATATAGAGTTTCTAGACAACTATTGTAACCTATTGTAAATACATGCAAACTTAATAGAGCATGCAGGCAATATGTGGTTCCCAATAACTTGATACTCTAACAAAGTTCAATTAACTTCAGAAAAAGAACATCAAAAATGTTGTAAGGGGAGCCTTTCTGGTAATTCCCACAGTCATATAAAATTAGTTGCCATCCGTTGAAGAATAATACCCCAACTTAATAGCACTTTCTGTGATTAGAGGAAAGAGAGTCACTCAAGTTGAAGGATAATTCTCAATGAACTTGATACGGAGGAAATTGACCAGAGGAAATTATAGAGAAAGAACAGACACAGATCACACTACCCCAAAGAGAAGCACTTATAAACATTGAAATCAATCAACGCTTCACTTTAAGGTAATGTAAGTGTGGGATTTAGAGGCCCATGACAAACACAATGTGTATGAATAACAGATGTAAAAGTCACAGAAGACTACCCCAACAAGTAGCACTTACTCTGTTATAAGGACAAGCCAATGCAATTGTTAGGGTACCGATCGCAACAATCCAAAGACAGAATTAGTTGGGACTCTTAGTGCAAACATTGCACCTAAATGCAGGTACATTTACTACAGGCAGTGTAAAATGCAAAGAAGATTGCTAACACAGGTCAAATATAGAGAAGGAACAGACTGATCACACTGCCCCAAAGAGAAGCACTTATAAACATTGAAATCAATCAATGCTTCACTGTAAGGTCATGTAAGTGTGGGATTTAGAGGCCCATGACAAATGACATGTGTATGAATGACAGATGTAAAAGTCACAGAAGACTACCCCAACAAGTAGCACTTACTCTGTTATAAGTACAAGCCAATGCCATTGTTAGGGTACCGATCGCAACAATCCAAAGGCAGAATTAGTTGGGACTCTTAGTGCAAACATTGCACCTAAATGCAGGTACATTTACTACAGGCAGTGTAAAATGCAAAGAAGATTGCTAACACAGGTCAAATATAGAGAATGAACAGACAGATCACACTGCCCCCAAAGACAAGCACTGAAGAACATTGAAATCAATCAAGGCTTCAATTTAAAGCAATGTAATAGTGGAATTTAGAAGCACATGACAAACACAATGTGTATGAATAACAGATGTAAAAGTCACAGAAGACTACCCCAACAAGTAGCACTTACTCTGTTATAAGTACAAGCCAATGCCATTGTTAGGGTACCGATCGCAACAATCCAAAGGCAGAATTAGTTGGGACTCTTAGTGCAAACATTGCACCAAATACAGGTATATTTACTACAGGCAGTGTCAAATGCAAAGACGATTGCTAACACTGGTCAAATATAGAAAAGGAAGAGACAGACCACACTGCCCCAAAGACAAGCACTGAAGAACATTGAAATCAATCAAGGCTTCAATTTAAAGTAATATAATAGTGGGATTTTGAAGCACATGACAAACACAATGTGTATAAATAACAGATGTAAAAGTCACAGAAGACTACCCCAACAAGTAGCACTTACTCTTTTATAAGGACAAGTCAATGCCATTGTTAGGGTACCGATCGCAACGATCCAAAGATAGATTTAGTTGGGACTCTCAGTGCAAACATTGCACCTAAATGCAGGTACATTTACTACAGGCAGTGTAAAATACAAAGAAGATTGCTAACACTGGTCAAATATCGAGAAGGAACAGACAGATCACACTGCCCCAAAGACAAGCACTGAAGAACATTGAAATCAATCAAGGCTTCACTGTAAGGTCATGTAAGTGTGGGATTTAGAGGCCCATGACAAATGACATGTGTATGAATAACAGATGTAAAAGTCACAGAAGACTACCCCAACAAGTAGCACTTACTCTGTTATAAGTACAAGCCAATGCCATTGTTAGGGTACCGATCGCAACAATCCAAAGGCAGAATTAGTTGGGACTCTTAGTGCAAACATTGCACCTAAATGCAGGTACATTTACTACAGGCAGTGTAAAATGTAAAGAAGATTGCTAACACAGGTCAAATATAGAGAATGAACAGACAGATCACACTGCCCCAAAGACAAGCACTGAAGAACATTGAAATCAATCAAGGCTTCAATTTAAAGCAATGTAATAGTGGAATTTAGAAGCACATGACAAACACAATGTGTATGAATAACAGATGTAAAAGTCACAGAAGATTACCCCAACAAGTAGCACTTACTCTGTTATAAGTACAAACCAATGCCATTGTTAGGGTACCGATCGCAACAATCCAAAGGCAGAATTAGTTGGGACTCTTAGTGCAAACATTGCACCAAATACAGGTATATTTACTACAGGCAGTGTCAAATGCAAAGACGATTGCTAACACTGGTCAAATATAGAAAAGGAAGAGACAGACCACACTGCCCCAAAGACAAGCACTGAAGAACATTGAAATCAATCAAGGCTTCAATTTAAAGTAATATAATAGTGGGATTTTGAAGCACATGACAAACACAATGTGTATAAATAACAGATGTAAAAGTCACAGAAGACTACCCCAACAAGTAGCACTTACTCTGTTATAAGGACAAGCCAATGCCATTGTTAGGGTACCGATCGCAACAATCCAAAGACAGATTTGGTTGGGACTCTCCGTGCAAACATTGCACCTAAATGCAGGTACATTTACTACAGGCAGTGTAAAATGCAAAGAAGATTGCTAACACTGGTCAAATATAGAAAAGGAAGAGACAGACCACACTGCCCCAAGACAAGCACTGAAGAACATTGAAATCAATCAAGGCTTCAATTTAAAGCAATGTAATAGTGGAATTTAGAAGCACATGACAAACACAATGTGTATGAATAACAGATGTAAAAGTCACAGAAGACTACCCCAACAAGTAGCACTTACTCTGTTATAAGGACAAGCCAATGCCATTGTTAAGGTACCGATTCCAACCAATTTTAAAGACCTGTATATGACCTGCCCACCAAATGATCACTTACTGTTGATTCCATGAAGTCCATCTTCCTCTAGAGACATGTTCCTGAGTATTTCTTATAACAAGGAGCTGCCCTCAACTCCCAGGAAGAACTTAAGATTGGTTCATGTTCAGCAACCACAACCACTCCCACGTCGGTAAATGCTGTGCTGTGAACGACTCAGGTACTTAAGCTTGACGAGTGCTCTGCCTTTATCTAAGGTTCGTCATTTTAATCAAGAGAAACTATTTCACACATTCAAAACATTAGGATTGAGAGGAGTTTTGGTTCTCTGCCTTAAAGGCCCAATTATTTGAATGGTCTACTAGACTTGAGTCTTTTCCGATGCAAAAACAGCAGTTACAGACAAGCAAACTTCATACAGCACTCATTCTATATAGAGTTTCTAGACAACTATTGTAACCTATTGTAAATACATGCAAACTTAATAGAGCATGCAGGCAATATGTGGTTCCCAATAACTTGATACTCTAACAAAGTTCAATTAACTTCAGAAAAAGAACATCAAAAATGTTGTAAGGGGAGCCATTCTGGTCATTCCCACAGTCATATAAAATTAGTTGCCATCCGTTGAAGAATAATACCCCAACTTAATAGCACTTTCTGTGATTAGAGGAAAGAGAGTCACTCAAGTTGAAGGATAATTCTCAATGAACTTGATACGGAGGAAATTGACCAGAGGAAATTATAGAGAAAGAACAGACACAGATCACACTACCCCAAAGAGAAGCACTTATGAACATTGAAATCAATCAACGCTTCACTTTAAGGTAATGTAAGTGTGGGATTTAGAGGCCCATGACAAACACAATGTGTATGAATAACAGATGTAAAAGTCACAGAAGACTACCCCAACAAGTAGCACTTACTCTGTTATAAGGACAAGCCAATGCAATTGTTAGGGTACCGATCGCAACAATCCAAAGGCAGAATTAGTTGGGACTCTTAGTGCAAACATTGCACCAAATACAGGTATATTTACTACAGGCAGTGTCAAATGCAAAGACGATTGCTAACACTGGTCAAATATAGAAAAGGAAGAGACAGACCACACTGCCCCAAAGACAAGCACTGAAGAACATTGAAATCAATCAAGGCTTCAATTTAAAGTAATATAATAGTGGGATTTTGAAGCACATGACAAACACAATGTGTATGAATAACAGATGTAAAAGTCACAGAAGACTACCCCAACAAGTAGCACTTACTCTGTTATAAGGACAAGCCAATGCCATTGTTAGGGTACCGATCGCAACAATCCAAAGACAGATTTGGTTGGGACTCTCCGTGCAAACATTGCACCTAAATGCAGGTACATTTACTACAGGCAGTGTAAAATGCAAAGAAGATTGCTAACACTGGTCAAAT
Organism: Osmerus mordax; assembly: GCF_038355195.1. NCBI lineage: Eukaryota > Metazoa > Chordata > Actinopteri > Osmeriformes > Osmeridae > Osmerus > Osmerus mordax. The sequence continues at coordinate 19,049,461 of NC_090058.1, read as the reverse complement.
ATAGAGAAGGAACAGACTGATCACACTGCCCCAAAGAGAAGCACTTATAAACATTGAAATCAATCAATGCTTCACTGTAAGGTCATGTAAGTGTGGGATTTAGAGGCCCATGACAAATGACATGTGTATGAATGACAGATGTAAAAGTCACAGAAGACTACCCCAACAAGTAGCACTTACTCTGTTATAAGGACAAGCCAATGCAATTGTTAGGGTACCGATCGCAACAATCCAAAGGCAGAATTAGTTGGGACTCTTAGTGCAAACATTGCACCAAATACAGGTATATTTACTACAGGCAGTGTCAAATGCAAAGACGATTGCTAACACTGGTCAAATATAGAAAAGGAAGAGACAGACCACACTGCCCCAAAGACAAGCACTGAAGAACATTGAAATCAATCAAGGCTTCAATTTAAAGTAATATAATAGTGGGATTTTGAAGCACATGACAAACACAATGTGTATGAATAACAGATGTAAAAGTCACAGAAGACTACCCCAACAAGTAGCACTTACTCTGTTATAAGGACAAGCCAATGCCATTGTTAGGGTGCCGATCGCAACAATCCAAAGACAGATTTGGTTGGGACTCTCCGTGCAAACATTGCACCTAAATGCAGGTACATTTACTACAGGCAGTGTAAAATGCAAAGAAGATTGCTAACACTGGTCAAATATAGAGAAGGAACAGACTGATCACACTGCCCCAAAGAGAAGCACTTATAAACATTGAAATCAATCAATGCTTCACTGTAAGGTCATGTAAGTGTGGGATTTAGAGGCCCATGACAAATGACATGTGTATGAATGACAGATGTAAAAGTCACAGAAGACTACCCCAACAAGTAGCACTTACTCTGTTATAAGGACAAGCCAATGCCATTGTTAGGGTACCGATCGCAACAATCCAAAGACAGATTTGGTTGGGACTCTCCGTGCAAACATTGCACCTAAATGCAGGTACATTTACTACAGGCAGTGTAAAATGCAAAGAAGATTGCTAACACTGGTCAAATATAGAAAAGGAAGAGACAGACCACACTGCCCCAAGACAAGCACTGAAGAACATTGAAATCAATCAAGGCTTCAATTTAAAGCAATGTAATAGTGGAATTTAGAAGCACATGACAAACACAATGTGTATGAATAACAGATGTAAAAGTCACAGAAGACTACCCCAACAAGTAGCACTTACTCTGTTATAAGGACAAGCCAATGCCATTGTTAAGGTACCGATTCCAACCAATTTTAAAGACCTGTATATGACCTGCCCACCAAATGATCACTTACTGTTGATTCCATGAAGTCCATCTTCCTCTAGAGACATGTTCCTGAGTATTTCTTATAACAAGGAGCTGCCCTCAACTCCCAGGAAGAACTTAAGATTGGTTCATGTTCAGCAACCACAACCACTCCCACGTCGGTAAATGCTGTGCTGTGAACGACTCAGGTACTTAAGCTTGACGAGTGCTCTGCCTTTATCTAAGGTTCGTCATTTTAATCAAGAGAAACTATTTCACACATTCAAAACATTAGGATTGAGAGGAGTTTTGGTTCTCTGCCTTAAAGGCCCAATTATTTGAATGGTCTACTAGACTTGAGTCTTTTCCGATGCAAAAACAGCAGTTACAGACAAGCAAACTTCATACAGCACTCATTCTATATAGAGTTTCTAGACAACTATTGTAACCTATTGTAAATACATGCAAACTTAATAGAGCATGCAGGCAATATGTGGTTCCCAATAACTTGATACTCTAACAAAGTTCAATTAACTTCAGAAAAAGAACATCAAAAATGTTGTAAGGGGAGCCATTCTGGTAATTCCCACAGTCATATAAAATTAGTTGCCATCCGTTGAAGAATAATACCCCAACTTAATAGCACTTTCTGTGATTAGAGGAAAGAGAGTCACTCAAGTTGAAGGATAATTCTCAATGAACTTGATACGGAGGAAATTGACCAGAGGAAATTATAGAGAAAGAACAGACACAGATCACACTACCCCAAAGAGAAGCACTTATGAACATTGAAATCAATCAACGCTTCACTTTAAGGTAATGTAAGTGTGGGATTTAGAGGCCCATGACAAACACAATGTGTATGAATAACAGATGTAAAAGTCACAGAAGACTACCCCAACAAGTAGCACTTACTCTGTTATAAGGACAAGCCAATGCAATTGTTAGGGTACCGATCGCAACAATCCAAAGGCAGAATTAGTTGGGACTCTTAGTGCAAACATTGCACCAAATACAGGTATATTTACTACAGGCAGTGTCAAATGCAAAGACGATTGCTAACACTGGTCAAATATAGAAAAGGAAGAGACAGACCACACTGCCCCAAAGACAAGCACTGAAGAACATTGAAATCAATCAAGGCTTCAATTTAAAGTAATATAATAGTGGGATTTTGAAGCACATGACAAACACAATGTGTATGAATAACAGATGTAAAAGTCACAGAAGACTACCCCAACAAGTAGCACTTACTCTGTTATAAGGACAAGCCAATGCCATTGTTAGGGTACCGATCGCAACAATCCAAAGACAGATTTGGTTGGGACTCTCCGTGCAAACATTGCACCTAAATGCAGGTACATTTACTACAGGCAGTGTAAAATGCAAAGAAGATTGCTAACACTGGTCAAATATAGAGAAGGAACAGACTGATCACACTGCCCCAAAGAGAAGCACTTATAAACATTGAAATCAATCAATGCTTCACTGTAAGGTCATGTAAGTGTGGGATTTAGAGGCCCATGACAAATGACATGTGTATGAATGACAGATGTAAAAGTCACAGAAGACTACCCCAACAAGTAGCACTTACTCTGTTATAAGGACAAGCCAATGCAATTGTTAGGGTACCGATCGCAACAATCCAAAGGCAGAATTAGTTGGGACTCTTAGTGCAAACATTGCACCAAATACAGGTATATTTACTACAGGCAGTGTCAAATGCAAAGACGATTGCTAACACTGGTCAAATATAGAAAAGGAAGAGACAGACCACACTGCCCCAAAGACAAGCACTGAAGAACATTGAAATCAATCAAGGCTTCAATTTAAAGTAATATAATAGTGGGATTTTGAAGCACATGACAAACACAATGTGTATGAATAACAGATGTAAAAGTCACAGAAGACTACCCCAACAAGTAGCACTTACTCTGTTATAAGGACAAGCCAATGCCATTGTTAGGGTACCGATCGCAACAATCCAAAGACAGATTTGGTTGGGACTCTCCGTGCAAACATTGCACCTAAATGCAGGTACATTTACTACAGGCAGTGTAAAATGCAAAGAAGATTGCTAACACTGGTCAAATATAGAGAAGGAACAGACTGATCACACTGCCCCAAAGAGAAGCACTTATAAACATTGAAATCAATCAATGCTTCACTGTAAGGTCATGTAAGTGTGGGATTTAGAGGCCCATGACAAATGACATGTGTATGAATGACAGATGTAAAAGTCACAGAAGACTACCCCAACAAGTAGCACTTACTCTGTTATAAGGACAAGCCAATGCAATTGTTAGGGTACCGATCGCAACAATCCAAAGGCAGAATTAGTTGGGACTCTTAGTGCAAACATTGCACCAAATACAGGTATATTTACTACAGGCAGTGTCAAATGCAAAGACGATTGCTAACACTGGTCAAATATAGAAAAGGAAGAGACAGACCACACTGCCCCAAAGACAAGCACTGAAGAACATTGAAATCAATCAAGGCTTCAATTTAAAGTAATATAATAGTGGGATTTTGAAGCACATGACAAACACAATGTGTATGAATAACAGATGTAAAAGTCACAGAAGACTACCCCAACAAGTAGCACTTACTCTGTTATAAGGACAAGCCAATGCCATTGTTAGGGTACCGATCGCAACAATCCAAAGACAGATTTGGTTGGGACTCTCCGTGCAAACATTGCACCTAAATGCAGGTACATTTACTACAGGCAGTGTAAAATGCAAAGAAGATTGCTAACACTGGTCAAATATAGAGAAGGAACAGACTGATCACACTGCCCCAAAGAGAAGCACTTATAAACATTGAAATCAATCAATGCTTCACTGTAAGGTCATGTAAGTGTGGGATTTAGAGGCCCATGACAAATGACATGTGTATGAATGACAGATGTAAAAGTCACAGAAGACTACCCCAACAAGTAGCACTTACTCTGTTATAAGGACAAGCCAATGCCATTGTTAGGGTACCGATCGCAACAATCCAAAGACAGATTTGGTTGGGACTCTCCGTGCAAACATTGCACCTAAATGCAGGTACATTTACTACAGGCAGTGTAAAATGCAAAGAAGATTGCTAACACTGGTCAAATATAGAAAAGGAAGAGACAGACCACACTGCCCCAAGACAAGCACTGAAGAACATTGAAATCAATCAAGGCTTCAATTTAAAGCAATGTAATAGTGGAATTTAGAAGCACATGACAAACACAATGTGTATGAATAACAGATGTAAAAGTCACAGAAGACTACCCCAACAAGTAGCACTTACTCTGTTATAAGGACAAGCCAATGCCATTGTTAAGGTACCGATTCCAACCAATTTTAAAGACCTGTATATGACCTGCCCACCAAATGATCACTTACTGTTGATTCCATGAAGTCCATCTTCCTCTAGAGACATGTTCCTGAGTATTTCTTATAACAAGGAGCTGCCCTCAACTCCCAGGAAGAACTTAAGATTGGTTCATGTTCAGCAACCACAACCACTCCCACGTCGGTAAATGCTGTGCTGTGAACGACTCAGGTACTTAAGCTTGACGAGTGCTCTGCCTTTATCTAAGGTTCGTCATTTTAATCAAGAGAAACTATTTCACACATTCAAAACATTAGGATTGAGAGGAGTTTTGGTTCTCTGCCTTAAAGGCCCAATTATTTGAATGGTCTACGAGACTTGAGTCTTTTCCGATGCAAAAACAGCAGTTACAGACAAGCAAACTTCATACAGCACTCATTCTATATAGAGTTTCTAGACAACTATTGTAACCTATTGTAAATACATGCAAACTTAATAGAGCATGCAGGCAATATGTGGTTCCCAATAACTTGATACTCTAACAAAGTTCAATTAACTTCAGAAAAAGAACATCAAAAATGTTGTAAGGGGAGCCATTCTGGTAATTCCCACAGTCATATAAAATTAGTTGCCATCCGTTGAAGAATAATACCCCAACTTAATAGCACTTTCTGTGATTAGAGGAAAGAGAGTCACTCAAGTTGAAGGATAATTCTCAATGAACTTGATACGGAGGAAATTGACCAGAGGAAATTATAGAGAAAGAACAGACACAGATCACACTACCCCAAAGAGAAGCACTTATGAACATTGAAATCAATCAACGCTTCACTTTAAGGTAATGTAAGTGTGGGATTTAGAGGCCCATGACAAACACAATGTGTATGAATAACAGATGTAAAAGTCACAGAAGACTACCCCAACAAGTAGCACTTACTCTGTTATAAGGACAAGCCAATGCAATTGTTAGGGTACCGATCGCAACAATCCAAAGGCAGAATTAGTTGGGACTCTTAGTGCAAACATTGCACCAAATACAGGTATATTTACTACAGGCAGTGTCAAATGCAAAGACGATTGCTAACACTGGTCAAATATAGAAAAGGAAGAGACAGACCACACTGCCCCAAAGACAAGCACTGAAGAACATTGAAATCAATCAAGGCTTCAATTTAAAGTAATATAATAGTGGGATTTTGAAGCACATGACAAACACAATGTGTATGAATAACAGATGTAAAAGTCACAGAAGACTACCCCAACAAGTAGCACTTACTCTGTTATAAGGACAAGCCAATGCCATTGTTAGGGTACCGATCGCAACAATCCAAAGACAGATTTGGTTGGGACTCTCCGTGCAAACATTGCACCTAAATGCAGGTACATTTACTACAGGCAGTGTAAAATGCAAAGAAGATTGCTAACACTGGTCAAATATAGAGAAGGAACAGACTGATCACACTGCCCCAAAGAGAAGCACTTATAAACATTGAAATCAATCAATGCTTCACTGTAAGGTCATGTAAGTGTGGGATTTAGAGGCCCATGACAAATGACATGTGTATGAATAACAGATGTAAAAGTCACAGAAGACTACCCCAACAAGTAGCACTTACTCTGTTATAAGTACAAGCCAATGCCATTGTTAGGGTACCGATCGCAACAATCCAAAGGCAGAATTAGTTGGGACTCTTAGTGCAAACATTGCACCTAAATGCAGGTACATTTACTACAGGCAGTGTAAAATGTAAAGAAGATTGCTAACACAGGTCAAATATAGAGAATGAACAGACAGATCACACTGCCCCAAAGACAAGCACTGAAGAACATTGAAATCAATCAAGGCTTCAATTTAAAGCAATGTAATAGTGGAATTTAGAAGCACATGACAAACACAATGTGTATGAATAACAGATGTAAAAGTCACAGAAGACTACCCCAACAAGTAGCACTTACTCTGTTATAAGTACAAGCCAATGCCATTGTTAGGGTACCGATCGCAACAATCCAAAGGCAGAATTAGTTGGGACTCTTAGTGCAAACATTGCACCAAATACAGGTATATTTACTACAGGCAGTGTCAAATGCAAAGACGATTGCTAACACTGGTCAAATATAGAAAAGGAAGAGACAGACCACACTGCCCCAAAGACAAGCACTGAAGAACATTGAAATCAATCAAGGCTTCAATTTAAAGTAATATAATAGTGGGATTTTGAAGCACATGACAAACACAATGTGTATAAATAACAGATGTAAAAGTCACAGAAGACTACCCCAACAAGTAGCACTTACTCTGTTATAAGGACAAGCCAATGCCATTGTTAGGGTACCGATCGCAACAATCCAAAGACAGATTTGGTTGGGACTCTCCGTGCAAACATTGCACCTAAATGCAGGTACATTTACTACAGGCAGTGTAAAATGCAAAGAAGATTGCTAACACTGGTCAAATATAGAGAAGGAACAGACTGATCACACTGCCCCAAAGAGAAGCACTTATAAACATTGAAATCAATCAATGCTTCACTGTAAGGTCATGTAAGTGTGGGATTTAGAGGCCCATGACAAATGACATGTGTATGAATAACAGATGTAAAAGTCACAGAAGACTACCCCAACAAGTAGCACTTACTCTGTTATAAGTACAAGCCAATGCCATTGTTAGGGTACCGATCGCAACAATCCAAAGGCAGAATTAGTTGGGACTCTTAGTGCAAACATTGCACCTAAATGCAGGTACATTTACTACAGGCAGTGTAAAATGTAAAGAAGATTGCTAACACAGGTCAAATATAGAGAATGAACAGACAGATCACACTGCCCCAAAGACAAGCACTGAAGAACATTGAAATCAATCAAGGCTTCAATTTAAAGCAATGTAATAGTGGAATTTAGAAGCACATGACAAACACAATGTGTATGAATAACAGATGTAAAAGTCACAGAAGACTACCCCAACAAGTAGCACTTACTCTGTTATAAGTACAAGCCAATGCCATTGTTAGGGTACCGATCGCAACAATCCAAAGGCAGAATTAGTTGGGACTCTTAGTGCAAACATTGCACCAAATACAGGTATATTTACTACAGGCAGTGTCAAATGCAAAGACGATTGCTAACACTGGTCAAATATAGAAAAGGAAGAGACAGACCACACTGCCCCAAAGACAAGCACTGAAGAACATTGAAATCAATCAAGGCTTCAATTTAAAGTAATATAATAGTGGGATTTTGAAGCACATGACAAACACAATGTGTATAAATAACAGATGTAAAAGTCACAGAAGACTACCCCAACAAGTAGCACTTACTCTGTTATAAGGACAAGCCAATGCCATTGTTAGGGTACCGATCGCAACAATCCAAAGACAGATTTGGTTGGGACTCTCCGTGCAAACATTGCACCTAAATGCAGGTACATTTACTACAGGCAGTGTAAAATGCAAAGAAGATTGCCAACACTGGTCAAATATAGAGAAGGAACAGACAGATCACACTGCCCCAAAGACAAGCACTGAAGAACATTGAAATCAATCAAGGCTTCAATTTAAAGCAATGTAATAGTGGAATTTAGAAGCACATGACAAACACAATGTGTATGAATAACAGATGTAAAAGTCACAGAAGACTACCCCAACAAGTAGCACTTACTCTGTTATAAGGACACGCCAATGCCATTGTTAAGGTACCAATCCCAACCAATTTTAAAGACCTGTATATGACCTGCCCACCAAATGATCACTTACTGTTGATTCCATGAAGTCCATCTTCCTCTAGAGACATGTTCCTGAGTATTTCTTATATCAAGGAGCTGCCCTCAACTCCCAGGAAGAACTTAAGATTGGTTCATGTTCAGCAAACACAACCACTCCCATGTCGGTAAATGCTGTGCTGTGAACGACTCAGGTACTTAAGCTTGACGAGTGCTCTGCCTTTATCTAAGGTTTGTCATTTGAATCAAGAGAAACTATTTCACACATTCAAAACATTAGGATTGAGAGGAGTTTTGGTTCTCTGCCTTAAAGGCCCAATTATTTGAATGGTCTACTAGACTTGAGTCTTTTCCGATGCAAAAACAGCAGTTACAGAGGGGCAAACTTCATACAGCACTCATTCTATATAGAGTTTCTAGACAACTATTGTAACCTATTGTAAATACATGCAAACTTAATGGAGCATGCAGGCAATGTGTGGTTCCCAATAACTTGATACTCTAACAAAGTTCAATTAACTTCAGAAAAAGAACATCAAAAATGTATCTTGTAAGGGGAGCCATTCTGGTAATTCCCACAGTCATATAAAATTAGTTGCCATCCGTTGAAGAATAATACCCCAACTTAATAGCACTTTCTGTGATTAGAGGAAAGAGAGTCACTCAAGTTGAAGGATAATTCTCAATGAACTTGATACGGAGGAAATTGACCAGAGGAAATTATAGAGAAAGAACAGACACAGATCACACTACCCCAAAGAGAAGCACTTATGAACATTGAAATCAATCAACGCTTCACTTTAAGGTAATGTCCCCCAACTTAATAGCACTTTCTGTGATTAGAGAAAAGAGAGTCACTCAAGTTGAAGGATAATTCTCAATGAACTTGATACGGAGGAAATTGACCAGAGGAAATTATAGAGAAAGAACAGACACAGATCACACTACCCCAAAGAGAAGCACTTATAAACATTGAAATCAATCAATGCTTCACTGTAAGGTCATGTAAGTGTGGAATTTAGAGGCCCATGACAAATGACATGTGTATGAATGACAGATGTAAAAGTCACAGAAGACTACCCCAACAAGTAGCACTTACTCTGTTATAAGGACAAGCCAATGCCATTGTTAGGGTACCGATCGCAACAATCCAAAGACAGATTTGGTTGGGACTCTCCGTGCAAACATTGCACCTAAATGCAGGTACATTTACTACAGGCAGTGTAAAATGCAAAGAAGATTGCTAACACTGGTCAAATGATCACTTACTGTTGATTCCATGAAGTCCATCTTCCTCTAGAGACATGTTCCTGAGTATTTCTTATAACAAGGAGCTGCCCTCAACTCCCAGGAAGAACTTAAGATTGGTTCATGTTCAGCAACCACAACCACTCCCACGTCGGTAAATGCTGTGCTGTGAACGACTCAGGTACTTAAGCTTGACGAGTGCTCTGCCTTTATCTAAGGTTCGTCATTTTAACCAAGAGAAACTATTTCACACATTCAAAACATTAGGATTGAGAGGAGTTTTGGTTCTCTGCCTTAAAGGCCCAATTATTTGAATGGTCTACTAGACTTGAGTCTTTTCCGATGCAAAAACAGCAGTTACAGACAAGCAAACTTCATACAGCACTCATTCTATATAGAGTTTCTAGACAACTATTGTAACCTATTGTAAATACATGCAAACTTAATAGAGCATGCAGGCAATATGTGGTTCCCAATAACTTGATACTCTAACAAAGTTCAATTAACTTCAGAAAAAGAACATCAAAAATGTTGTAAGGGGAGCCATTCTGGTAATTCCCACAGTCATATAAAATTAGTTGCCATCCGTTGAAGAATAATACCCCAACTTAATAGCACTTTCTGTGATTAGAGGAAAGAGAGTCACTCAAGTTGAAGGATAATTCTCAATGAACTTGATACGGAGGAAATTGACCAGAGGAAATTATAGAGAAAGAACAGACACAGATCACACTACCCCAAAGAGAAGCACTTATGAACATTGAAATCAATCAACGCTTCACTTTAAGGTAATGTAAGTGTGGGATTTAGAGGCCCATGACAAACACAATGTGTATGAATAACAGATGTAAAAGTCACAGAAGACTACCCCAACAAGTAGCACTTACTCTGTTATAAGGACAAGCCAATGCAATTGTTAGGGTACCGATCGCAACAATCCAAAGGCAGAATTAGTTGGGACTCTTAGTGCAAACATTGCACCAAATACAGGTATATTTACTACAGGCAGTGTCAAATGCAAAGACGATTGCTAACACTGGTCAAATATAGAAAAGGAAGAGACAGACCACACTGCCCCAAAGACAAGCACTGAAGAACATTGAAATCAATCAAGGCTTCAATTTAAAGTAATATAATAGTGGGATTTTGAAGCACATGACAAACACAATGTGTATGAATAACAGATGTAAAAGTCACAGAAGACTACCCCAACAAGTAGCACTTACTCTGTTATAAGGACAAGCCAATGCCATTGTTAGGGTACCGATCGCAACAATCCAAAGACAGATTTGGTTGGGACTCTCCGTGCAAACATTGCACCTAAATGCAGGTACATTTACTACAGGCAGTGTAAAATGCAAAGAAGATTGCTAACACTGGTCAAATATAGAAAAGGAAGAGACAGACCACACTGCCCCAAGACAAGCACTGAAGAACATTGAAATCAATCAAGGCTTCAATTTAAAGCAATGTAATAGTGGAATTTAGAAGCACATGACAAACACAATGTGTATGAATAACAGATGTAAAAGTCACAGAAGACTACCCCAACAAGTAGCACTTACTCTGTTATAAGGACAAGCCAATGCCATTGTTAGGGTACCGATCGCAACAATCCAAAGACAGATTTGGTTGGGACTCTCCGTGCAAACATTGCACCTAAATGCAGGTACATTTACTACAGGCAGTGTAAAATGCAAAGAAGATTGCTAACACTGGTCAAATATAGAGAAGGAACAGACAGACCACACTACCCCAAAGACAAGCACTTATGAACATTGAAATCAATCAAGGCTTCACTTTAAGGTAATGTAAGTGTGGGATTTAGTGGCCCATGACAAACACAATGTGTATAAATAACAGATGTAAAAGTCACCGAAGACTACCCCAACAAGTAGCACTTACTCTTTTATAAGGACAAGTCAATGCCATTGTTAGGGTACCGATCGCAACGATCCAAAGACAGATTTAGTTGGGACTCTCAGTGCAAACATTGCACCTAAATGCAGGTACATTTACTACAGGCAGTGTCAAATGCAAAGAATATTGCTAACACTGGTCAAATATAGAGAAGGAACAGACAGACCACACTGCCCCAAAGACAAGCACTGAAGAACATTGAAATCAATCAAGGCTTCAATTTAAAGCAATGTAATAGTGGAATTTTGAATCACATGACAAACACAATGTGTATGAATAACAGATGTAAAAGTCACAGAAGACTACCCCACCAAGTAGCACTTACTCTGTTATAAGGACAAGCCAATGCCATTGTTAGGGTACCGATCGCAACAATCCAAAGACAGATTTGGTTGGGACTCTCCGTGCAAACATTGCACCTAAATGCAGGTACATTTACTACAGGCAGTGTAAAATGCAAAGAAGATTGCTAACACTGGTCAAATATAGAGAAGGAACAGACAGATCACACTGCCCCAAAGACAAGCACTTATGAACATTGAAATCAATCAACGCTTCACTTTCAGGTAATGTAAGTGTGGGATTTAGTGGGCCATGACAAACACAATGTGTATAAATAACAGATGTAAAAGTCACAGAAAACTACCCCAACAAGTAGCACTTACTCTTTTATAAGGACAAGCCAATGCCATTGTTAGGGTACCGATCGCAACAATCCAAAGACAGATTTAGTTTGGACTCTCAGTGCAAACATTGCACCTAAATGCAGGTATATTTACTACAGGCAGTGTAAAATGCAAAGAAGATTGCTAACACTGGTCAAATATAGAAAAGGAACAGACTGATCACACTGCCCCAAAGACAAGCACTGAAGAACATTGAAATCAATCAAGGCTTCAATTTAAAGCAATGTAATAGTGGAATTTAGAAGCACATGACAAACACAATGTGTATGAATAACAGATGTAAAAGTCACAGAAGACTACCCCAACAAGTAGCACTTACTCTGTTATAAGTACAAGCCAATGCCATTGTTAGGGTACCGATCGCAACAATCCAAAGGCAGAATTAGTTGGGACTCTTAGTGCAAACATTGCACCTAAATGCAGGTACATTTACTACAGGCAGTGTAAAATGCAAAGAAGATTGCTAACACAGGTCAAATATAGAGAATGAACAGACAGATCACACTGCCCCCAAAGACAAGCACTGAAGAACATTGAAATCAATCAAGGCTTCAATTTAAAGCAATGTAATAGTGGAATTTAGAAGCACATGACAAACACAATGTGTATGAATAACAGATGTAAAAGTCACAGAAGACTACCCCAACAAGTAGCACTTACTCTGTTATAAGTACAAGCCAATGCCATTGTTAGGGTACCGATCGCAACAATCCAAAGGCAGAATTAGTTGGGACTCTTAGTGCAAACATTGCACCAAATACAGGTATATTTACTACAGGCAGTGTCAAATGCAAAGACGATTGCTAACACTGGTCAAATATAGAAAAGGAAGAGACAGACCACACTGCCCCAAAGACAAGCACTGAAGAACATTGAAATCAATCAAGGCTTCAATTTAAAGTAATATAATAGTGGGATTTTGAAGCACATGACAAACACAATGTGTATAAATAACAGATGTAAAAGTCACAGAAGACTACCCCAACAAGTAGCACTTACTCTTTTATAAGGACAAGTCAATGCCATTGTTAGGGTACCGATCGCAACGATCCAAAGATAGATTTAGTTGGGACTCTCAGTGCAAACATTGCACCTAAATGCAGGTACATTTACTACAGGAAGTGTAAAATACAAAGAAGATTGCTAACACTGGTCAAATATCGAGAAGGAACAGACAGATCACACTGCCCCAAAGACAAGCACTGAAGAACATTGAAATCAATCAAGGCTTCACTGTAAGGTCATGTAAGTGTGGGATTTAGAGGCCCATGACAAATGACATGTGTATGAATAACAGATGTAAAAGTCACAGAAGACTACCCCAACAAGTAGCACTTACTCTTTTATAAGGACAAGTCAATGCCATTGTTAGGGTACCGATCGCAACGATCCAAAGATAGATTTAGTTGGGACTCTCAGTGCAAACATTGCACCTAAATGCAGGTACATTTACTACAGGCAGTGTAAAATGCAAAGAAGATTGCTAACACTGGTCAAATATAGAAAAGGAAGAGACAGACCACACCGCCCCAAAGACAAGCACTGAAGAACATTGAAATCAATCAAGGCTTCAATTTAAAGCAATGCAATAGTGGAATTTAGAAGCACATGACAAACACAATATGTATAAATAACAGATGTAAAAGTCACAAAAAACTACCCCAACAAGCAGCACTTACTCTGTTATAAGGACAAGCCAATACCATTGTTAGGGTACCGATCGCAACAATCCAAAGACAGATTTAGTTGGGACTCTCCGTGCAAACATTGCACCTAAATGCAGGTATATTTACTACAGGCAGTGTAAAATGCAAAGAAGATTGCTAACACTGGTCAAATATAGAGAAGGAACAGACTGATCACACTGCCCCAAAGACAAGCACTGAAGAACATTGAAATCAATCAAGGCTTCAATTTAAAGCAATGTAATAGTGGAATTTAGAAGCACATGACAAACACAATGTGTATGAATAACAGATGTAAAAGTCACAGAAGACTACCCCAACAAGTAGCACTTACTCTGTTATAAGTACAAGCCAATGCCATTGTTAGGGTACCGATCGCAACAATCCAAAGGCAGAATTAGTTGGGACTCTTAGTGCAAACATTGCACCTAAATGCAGGTACATTTACTACAGGCAGTGTAAAATGTAAAGAAGATTGCTAACACAGGTCAAATATAGAGAATGAACAGACAGATCACACTGCCCCCAAAGACAAGCACTGAAGAACATTGAAATCAATCAAGGCTTCAATTTAAAGCAATGTAATAGTGGAATTTAGAAGCACATGACAAACACAATGTGTATGAATAACAGATGTAAAAGTCACAGAAGACTACCCCAACAAGTAGCACTTACTCTGTTATAAGTACAAGCCAATGCCATTGTTAGGGTACCGATCGCAACAATCCAAAGGCAGAATTAGTTGGGACTCTTAGTGCAAACATTGCACCAAATACAGGTATATTTACTACAGGCAGTGTCAAATGCAAAGACGATTGCTAACACTGGTCAAATATAGAAAAGGAAGAGACAGACCACACTGCCCCAAAGACAAGCACTGAAGAACATTGAAATCAATCAACGCTTCACTTTCAGGTAATGTAAGTGTGGGATTTAGTGGGCCATGACAAACACAATGTGTATAAATAACAGATGTAAAAGTCACAGAAAACTACCCCAACAAGTAGCACTTACTCTTTTATAAGGACAAGCCAATGCCATTGTTAGGGTACCGATCGCAACAATCCAAAGACAGATTTAGTTTGGATTCTCAGTGCAAACATTGCACCTAAATGCAGGTATATTTACTACAGGCAGTGTAAAATGCAAAGAAGATTGCTAACACTGGTCAAATATAGAAAAGGAACAGACTGATCACACTGCCCCAAAGACAAGCACTGAAGAACATTGAAATCAATCAAGGCTTCAATTTAAAGCAATGTAATAGTGGAATTTAGAAGCACATGACAAACACAATGTGTATGAATAACAGATGTAAAAGTCACAGAAGACTACCCCAACAAGTAGCACTTACTCTGTTATAAGTACAAGCCAATGCCATTGTTAGGGTACCGATCGCAACAATCCAAAGGCAGAATTAGTTGGGACTCTTAGTGCAAACATTGCACCTAAATGCAGGTACATTTACTACAGGCAGTGTAAAATGCAAAGAAGATTGCTAACACAGGTCAAATATAGAGAATGAACAGACAGATCACACTGCCCCCAAAGACAAGCACTGAAGAACATTGAAATCAATCAAGGCTTCAATTTAAAGCAATGTAATAGTGGAATTTAGAAGCACATGACAAACACAATGTGTATGAATAACAGATGTAAAAGTCACAGAAGACTACCCCAACAAGTAGCACTTACTCTGTTATAAGTACAAGCCAATGCCATTGTTAGGGTACCGATCGCAACAATCCAAAGGCAGAATTAGTTGGGACTCTTAGTGCAAACATTGCACCAAATACAGGTATATTTACTACAGGCAGTGTCAAATGCAAAGACGATTGCTAACACTGGTCAAATATAGAAAAGGAAGAGACAGATGTAGCGGGGTTTGCTCGTTTAAGATTAGCAATACTTAATTTAATAATAAAGCATGTAGTTCTTGGGGGCACCACCTCTTATTGTTAAAGGGATAGAGGAAACCTTATTGAATAATATTGAAATAATAGCCTTCGTAATAATCAATCTAATCTTAAGTAGTGAATTCTATGAAAGTAGAGCAGATCAGATAACGGGAGTGATACGTGAGGATTATACACAATGATTTATTTAGGAGAATGTAATTATAATGAACAAATACCAGGTAAGTTATGGGTTAGTCAGAGTAGTACAGTGGCTGTATGCAAATGAGGGCGAGCAACACAATGGCTGTGTAGAGCGCGTGTGAAGGGGGGAGAGAGAGAGAGAGAGGGGTAGAGAGGGACAGGTAGGCCTTTGGGGTAACAATGGACGAGCAAGGGTAACTGACTTAGCAAGGGTTAAGTTAGCTAAATTGTAAAATACAAACAAACATCAACAATTTAATCACAACATGCCAATATATCACAAGTAAGAAATATTGCAAATCGTAGTTACTTTTGTCGGTTTGAAGAAAGAGTCAAAGGTTCGTTATGTCCAACGAATAGAAAGCGGAATCTCTCGTCAAAGTTCCGGGCGCTCAGTGAATGTGCCGATTGAGAGGAATAGGTTAGAGAGTGACCGGTTCACCTCAGTTTTAATCCTACGAACAAGCGAGGGTGATTGTACGTTTGGGGGTTTTATAATCCAAAGAACAAGGGGGGGGTCTCCGTGAAGGTGACCTCTTTCATTGGTCAGTTTCCCCCCACCTAGGCGTCGTCCTGATATCTGCCTAGGTGTGAAGTATCTGTACCTTTTGAGTTCTGTTATTTCAAACTGTCCATGGAATGCTTAAACTTCAGAATATAACAATACAACATTCATAAATGGTTTTGTTAGTATGGTACAATCATTTTGATATCAAGATTGGCTGACTTAACTATCCTTGAAGGGAAGTTATAATCAAACCTCAATTAAACAATGTTCTAAGTAAATGAGAAAAACACACATTATAACACATCAACTACTGTCATTGAAATAGTGTCCATGAGCCATGTAGTCCTTGAGAATATGTTTGTAAATCCACATAAGAAAGTTCTTCCTTATAAATCCTTTGTCTGATACTGTAGGCCGTGTGGCCTCTGTTTCTGACCCCATGCTGGGCCAGAAGCTTTGAAGCTTCTCCTCTGGGAGAAGGACAAAGGGGAAAGACCCTCTCCTTGTCGGGGGTAGGAGAAGGTGTGATGGTACCGTGTTTTGTCTGTGGACTGTGCTACACAGACCACACTGCCCCAAAGACAAGCACTGAAGAACATTGAAATCAATCAAGGCTTCAATTTAAAGTAATATAATAGTGGGATTTTGAAGCACATGACAAACACAATGTGTATGAATAACAGATGTAAAAGTCACAGAAGACTACCCCAACAAGTAGCACTTACTCTGTTATAAGGACAAGCCAATGCCATTGTTAGGGTACCGATCGCAACAATCCAAAGACAGATTTGGTTGGGACTCTCCGTGCAAACATTGCACCTAAATGCAGGTACATTTACTACAGGCAGTGTAAAATGCAAAGAAGATTGCTAACACTGGTCAAATATAGAAAAGGAAGAGACAGACCACACTGCCCCAAGACAAGCACTGAAGAACATTGAAATCAATCAAGGCTTCAATTTAAAGCAATGTAATAGTGGAATTTAGAAGCACATGACAAACACAATGTGTATGAATAACAGATGTAAAAGTCACAGAAGACTACCCCAACAAGTAGCACTTACTCTGTTATAAGGACAAGCCAATGCCATTGTTAGGGTACCGATCGCAACAATCCAAAGACAGATTTGGTTGGGACTCTCCGTGCAAACATTGCACCTAAATGCAGGTACATTTACTACAGGCAGTGTAAAATGCAAAGAAGATTGCTAACACTGGTCAAATATAGAGAAGGAACAGACAGACCACACTACCCCAAAGACAAGCACTTATGAACATTGAAATCAATCAAGGCTTCACTTTAAGGTAATGTAAGTGTGGGATTTAGTGGCCCATGACAAACACAATGTGTATAAATAACAGATGTAAAAGTCACCGAAGACTACCCCAACAAGTAGCACTTACTCTTTTATAAGGACAAGTCAATGCCATTGTTAGGGTACCGATCGCAACGATCCAAAGACAGATTTAGTTGGGACTCTCAGTGCAAACATTGCACCTAAATGCAGGTACATTTACTACAGGCAGTGTCAAATGCAAAGAATATTGCTAACACTGGTCAAATATAGAGAAGGAACAGACAGACCACACTGCCCCAAAGACAAGCACTGAAGAACATTGAAATCAATCAAGGCTTCAATTTAAAGCAATGTAATAGTGGAATTTTGAATCACATGACAAACACAATGTGTATGAATAACAGATGTAAAAGTCACAGAAGACTACCCCACCAAGTAGCACTTACTCTGTTATAAGGACAAGCCAATGCCATTGTTAGGGTACCGATCGCAACAATCCAAAGACAGATTTGGTTGGGACTCTCCGTGCAAACATTGCACCTAAATGCAGGTACATTTACTACAGGCAGTGTAAAATGCAAAGAAGATTGCTAACACTGGTCAAATATAGAGAAGGAACAGACAGATCACACTGCCCCAAAGACAAGCACTTATGAACATTGAAATCAATCAACGCTTCACTTTCAGGTAATGTAAGTGTGGGATTTAGTGGGCCATGACAAACACAATGTGTATAAATAACAGATGTAAAAGTCACAGAAAACTACCCCAACAAGTAGCACTTACTCTTTTATAAGGACAAGCCAATGCCATTGTTAGGGTACCGATCGCAACAATCCAAAGACAGATTTAGTTTGGACTCTCAGTGCAAACATTGCACCTAAATGCAGGTATATTTACTACAGGCAGTGTAAAATGCAAAGAAGATTGCTAACACTGGTCAAATATAGAAAAGGAACAGACTGATCACACTGCCCCAAAGACAAGCACTGAAGAACATTGAAATCAATCAAGGCTTCAATTTAAAGCAATGTAATAGTGGAATTTAGAAGCACATGACAAACACAATGTGTATGAATAACAGATGTAAAAGTCACAGAAGACTACCCCAACAAGTAGCACTTACTCTGTTATAAGTACAAGCCAATGCCATTGTTAGGGTACCGATCGCAACAATCCAAAGGCAGAATTAGTTGGGACTCTTAGTGCAAACATTGCACCTAAATGCAGGTACATTTACTACAGGCAGTGTAAAATGCAAAGAAGATTGCTAACACAGGTCAAATATAGAGAATGAACAGACAGATCACACTGCCCCCAAAGACAAGCACTGAAGAACATTGAAATCAATCAAGGCTTCAATTTAAAGCAATGTAATAGTGGAATTTAGAAGCACATGACAAACACAATGTGTATGAATAACAGATGTAAAAGTCACAGAAGACTACCCCAACAAGTAGCACTTACTCTGTTATAAGTACAAGCCAATGCCATTGTTAGGGTACCGATCGCAACAATCCAAAGGCAGAATTAGTTGGGACTCTTAGTGCAAACATTGCACCAAATACAGGTATATTTACTACAGGCAGTGTCAAATGCAAAGACGATTGCTAACACTGGTCAAATATAGAAAAGGAAGAGACAGACCACACTGCCCCAAAGACAAGCACTGAAGAACATTGAAATCAATCAAGGCTTCAATTTAAAGTAATATAATAGTGGGATTTTGAAGCACATGACAAACACAATGTGTATAAATAACAGATGTAAAAGTCACAGAAGACTACCCCAACAAGTAGCACTTACTCTTTTATAAGGACAAGTCAATGCCATTGTTAGGGTACCGATCGCAACGATCCAAAGATAGATTTAGTTGGGACTCTCAGTGCAAACATTGCACCTAAATGCAGGTACATTTACTACAGGCAGTGTAAAATGCAAAGAAGATTGCTAACACTGGTCAAATATAGAAAAGGAAGAGACAGACCACACCGCCCCAAAGACAAGCACTGAAGAACATTGAAATCAATCAAGGCTTCAATTTAAAGCAATGCAATAGTGGAATTTAGAAGCACATGACAAACACAATATGTATAAATAACAGATGTAAAAGTCACAAAAAACTACCCCAACAAGCAGCACTTACTCTGTTATAAGGACAAGCCAATACCATTGTTAGGGTACCGATCGCAACAATCCAAAGACAGATTTAGTTGGGACTCTCCGTGCAAACATTGCACCTAAATGCAGGTATATTTACTACAGGCAGTGTAAAATGCAAAGAAGATTGCTAACACTGGTCAAATATAGAGAAGGAACAGACTGATCACACTGCCCCAAAGACAAGCACTGAAGAACATTGAAATCAATCAAGGCTTCAATTTAAAGCAATGTAATAGTGGAATTTAGAAGCACATGACAAACACAATGTGTATGAATAACAGATGTAAAAGTCACAGAAGACTACCCCAACAAGTAGCACTTACTCTGTTATAAGTACAAGCCAATGCCATTGTTAGGGTACCGATCGCAACAATCCAAAGGCAGAATTAGTTGGGACTCTTAGTGCAAACATTGCACCTAAATGCAGGTACATTTACTACAGGCAGTGTAAAATGTAAAGAAGATTGCTAACACAGGTCAAATATAGAGAATGAACAGACAGATCACACTGCCCCCAAAGACAAGCACTGAAGAACATTGAAATCAATCAAGGCTTCAATTTAAAGCAATGTAATAGTGGAATTTAGAAGCACATGACAAACACAATGTGTATGAATAACAGATGTAAAAGTCACAGAAGACTACCCCAACAAGTAGCACTTACTCTGTTATAAGTACAAGCCAATGCCATTGTTAGGGTACCGATCGCAACAATCCAAAGGCAGAATTAGTTGGGACTCTTAGTGCAAACATTGCACCAAATACAGGTATATTTACTACAGGCAGTGTCAAATGCAAAGACGATTGCTAACACTGGTCAAATATAGAAAAGGAAGAGACAGACCACACTGCCCCAAAGACAAGCACTGAAGAACATTGAAATCAATCAACGCTTCACTTTCAGGTAATGTAAGTGTGGGATTTAGTGGGCCATGACAAACACAATGTGTATAAATAACAGATGTAAAAGTCACAGAAAACTACCCCAACAAGTAGCACTTACTCTTTTATAAGGACAAGCCAATGCCATTGTTAGGGTACCGATCGCAACAATCCAAAGACAGATTTAGTTTGGATTCTCAGTGCAAACATTGCACCTAAATGCAGGTATATTTACTACAGGCAGTGTAAAATGCAAAGAAGATTGCTAACACTGGTCAAATATAGAAAAGGAACAGACTGATCACACTGCCCCAAAGACAAGCACTGAAGAACATTGAAATCAATCAAGGCTTCAATTTAAAGCAATGTAATAGTGGAATTTAGAAGCACATGACAAACACAATGTGTATGAATAACAGATGTAAAAGTCACAGAAGACTACCCCAACAAGTAGCACTTACTCTGTTATAAGTACAAGCCAATGCCATTGTTAGGGTACCGATCGCAACAATCCAAAGGCAGAATTAGTTGGGACTCTTAGTGCAAACATTGCACCAAATACAGGTATATTTACTACAGGCAGTGTCAAATGCAAAGACGATTGCTAACACTGGTCAAATATAGAAAAGGAAGAGACAGATGTAGCGGGGTTTGCTCGTTTAAGATTAGCAATACTTAATTTAATAATAAAGCATGTAGTTCTTGGGGGCACCACCTCTTATTGTTAAAGGGATAGAGGAAACCTTATTGAATAATATTGAAATAATAGCCTTCGTAATAATCAATCTAATCTTAAGTAGTGAATTCTATGAAAGTAGAGCAGATCAGATAACGGGAGTGATACGTGAGGATTATACACAATGATTTATTTAGGAGAATGTAATTATAATGAACAAATACCAGGTAAGTTATGGGTTAGTCAGAGTAGTACAGTGGCTGTATGCAAATGAGGGCGAGCAACACAATGGCTGTGTAGAGCGCGTGTGAAGGGGGGAGAGAGAGAGAGAGAGGGGTAGAGAGGGACAGGTAGGCCTTTGGGGTAACAATGGACGAGCAAGGGTAACTGACTTAGCAAGGGTTAAGTTAGCTAAATTGTAAAATACAAACAAACATCAACAATTTAATCACAACATGCCAATATATCACAAGTAAGAAATATTGCAAATCGTAGTTACTTTTGTCGGTTTGAAGAAA
Organism: Osmerus mordax; assembly: GCF_038355195.1. Classification (NCBI taxonomy): domain Eukaryota; kingdom Metazoa; phylum Chordata; class Actinopteri; order Osmeriformes; family Osmeridae; genus Osmerus; species Osmerus mordax. Next base: position 19,027,504 of record NC_090058.1, on the reverse strand, counting down.
GAGTCAAAGGTTCGTTATGTCCAACGAATAGAAAGCGGAATCTCTCGTCAAAGTTCCGGGCGCTCAGTGAATGTGCCGATTGAGAGGAATAGGTTAGAGAGTGACCGGTTCACCTCAGTTTTAATCCTACGAACAAGCGAGGGTGATTGTACGTTTGGGGGTTTTATAATCCAAAGAACAAGGGGGGGGTCTCCGTGAAGGTGACCTCTTTCATTGGTCAGTTTCCCCCCACCTAGGCGTCGTCCTGATATCTGCCTAGGTGTGAAGTATCTGTACCTTTTGAGTTCTGTTATTTCAAACTGTCCATGGAATGCTTAAACTTCAGAATATAACAATACAACATTCATAAATGGTTTTGTTAGTATGGTACAATCATTTTGATATCAAGATTGGCTGACTTAACTATCCTTGAAGGGAAGTTATAATCAAACCTCAATTAAACAATGTTCTAAGTAAATGAGAAAAACACACATTATAACACATCAACTACTGTCATTGAAATAGTGTCCATGAGCCATGTAGTCCTTGAGAATATGTTTGTAAATCCACATAAGAAAGTTCTTCCTTATAAATCCTTTGTCTGATACTGTAGGCCGTGTGGCCTCTGTTTCTGACCCCATGCTGGGCCAGAAGCTTTGAAGCTTCTCCTCTGGGAGAAGGACAAAGGGGAAAGACCCTCTCCTTGTCGGGGGTAGGAGAAGGTGTGATGGTACCGTGTTTTGTCTGTGGACTGTGCTACATATCCCCCTGCTGGCAACGTCCGATGACTCGACGTCGTTGGGCTGTTGGCACGTAAGAAGAGCAGAGAACAGACAAACACGACAGTACGATAGCATTTCTACTGGACACATTGGCATGAGTGGACTCTAAACAACGTAGGAATCAATGGGGCTAACTTGGGTCCTATTTCTAAGTTTCTCTGGGCTAAGGTTCTATGCCTAAAATGAAAGGAAAAAATAAAAGGAAAAGGAAAGAGAGAGAGAGAGGAGAAAGATTAAAATAAAATAATAGAAGTGGAAGTGGGCTTTGACTTCCTTCATAAACCTCATTTGTCAGGGGCCAGGGTAGTTTGGTTATGAGGCGTTGTAGCCTATTATTTTGACAGTACCTCAAGGTCATTCATGTTGGGTTTTCTGGTAACAGATTAAAATATTTGATAGATTGGTGGAGCCATATTTGTCTCATGACAGTATTTTCCTATTATTTTTGGTTTAAAGGAACATTCATTCTTGAACTTTGAGGCATTTTGGCCAAGGCACCTGTTGTGCACTTGTTTCATCAGCAGTTTGGCAGGGTCAGGTTGCTGGTATAAGGCCAGGCCAGGCCTCTGTGCATGGCCTGTTGTCCGCGAGTAGCGGTGTTTTCTTCCAGGGTTTGTGCCACCTTGTCACAGTTGGGGTGCTTCTTCTGGGATGCTCGTCGGCCATGGTAGGTTTTCCTACTTTCTGCACTCTCATCCAGTTGGCATCATGTGACTTCTTTTGGACCTGTGATGCTTTTCGTCGCAGGTGGGTTTCTGATGGCAGCCGACGGTCATGGCGTTGTGCTGATTCTCTTTGAACCGTGTGTCTCGATGGGTGAGTGGCGTAGCTCTGGGGCGGTCTGGAGCGGCCATCTAACCCATGGATCGGGTCCTCTTCTGAGAGATGTGGATTAGACGTGGGATGTCCCCCCCCTTCCACTGTGAAGACTGTGTTCTGGACTTCAGGGTGAGGCAGTGGATAGGGCTTCTTGACGTGGGTCCACATCTGGTTTCGTTTGAAGTCAATGAGGGGTTCCAGTCTGTTGAGTAGATCGTGTCCAATCAGCAGTTTTTCGGTCTCAAGCGGTGAGACATGGATGGGGTGGATTAGGGACATTTCCCCAAATGTTAGCTTCAAGTACAGTGTCTCTGTGACTGGAGCTTTGTTTTGGGTGAAGCTTGTGATGTTGAATTCACTATCTTCACTTTTAATCCATCTTCTGTTTGATCTGGCTATTTCTTTTAGCTGAGCGTCCAAGGTGGGTGCAATCAGGCAGATTTCTGCACCCGTGTCCAGCAATCCTTCGCAGGGCACTTCATCTTCAAGTGTGATGGGGACATAGCTTCGGTTAGCTCTTCCTTTTCTGGAAAGCTCACCCAGAAATGTGTGTAACTGTGGGGCTTGTTTGTGTGTTGTTGTTTCTGGAGGTTGTCTAGGGTTGTTGTGTTCGTTTTGGTACGGTGTGGGTCTTGTTGAGTGGTTTCGTGCATTATAGGAGGGTTGCTTGTAGACGGGTCTGGGTTCGTAGGGTGTCTGGAGTTCTCTTCCTTCTAGTTGTAGTTGTGAATCTGATTCCACCGCATAGACGTTTGAGTCTGGAGCTCGGTTGTTGTTCGCCCATGATCTATATGCCATGTCCCTTAGCTGCAGAGCCGTCATGGTTTCCTGGTTCGCAAAGGTCGTCATGAAGGGTTTTATGGATTGGGAGAGGTTGTTGATGAACACTGACTTGAACATGGGAGTTTCTTCTCCTCCGGGTTGGTTTTCTGTTGCAAAATAAGCTTTCCTGAACCTCTCATAGAATGTCTTTGGGTTTTCGTTGGCCTTTTGTTTTGTGTGCAGGGCGGTAGTGCAGCAGGAGCCTTTACTTTCTGAGTGCCAAGCCTTGAGGGTCCGGCAAGCCATGTCATAGCTGTGGCGTTCTCCAGCAGGTTGCCTGTCAAGCAGGGCTCTGATTGAGCTGGAAGAGGTGTTCTTCAACAGGTACAGCTTGTCCGCGTCTGTAGCTGTAGGCAGGCGTTCCAGATTGTAGTTCAGTTGTTCTAGATACATCTCAATGCTCTGAGTGGGATTGTCTGGATCAAACCTTTCTATGTTCCTGCTAATTCTTGATAACCGATCTAGGGACGCTGCTGATTGCAGTACATGCGATTTCCTTGCATTCTGTTGTTGGGCTGGGCTTGAGGGTTCATCATCATCCCATCTGTTTGGGGCTGTGGTCTGGCCGCGACGTTCAAGTTGGAATTGTAGCTCCATTTTCTGGTCATCCAGTCTTCTGCTCGGCTGCTCCACATCTTCTGTTTCCCTTGTTCTTCGTGGATTCGTGTCAGCTTGGTACCGAGATTGGCTGGGAGGGGATGTATCCCTATATGGTCTTCTTGTTTCGTACTCGGAGTGGAGGGGTGCTTCAGGTGAGTGCAGCTGTCTTGGGTACTGGTTTCTTGGTTGCAGATCCATTTCTCTGATGTCAGTTCTCCACCTTCGGTCGGTGTTTGAGTTTTCTTTGTCTAGGATCGTGGCGTTCGCTTTGTTCAGCTTATGAATGGTAGATAGTAGTTCCACTTTTGTTTCATGTAAGTCTTTCTTCATTGTCTCCCTGTCAGCTGTGATGTGTGAGAGATCTTGGTCCAGGTGTTGGAATTTTGTGTAGAGAGTCTGCAATTCTTCTTTTAGGTGGTCGTAGTCTGCTACTTTGTCATTAGTTTCATCCAATATCTTCACTGTGTTTTCCATGAGGGCGGTTGAGTCCTTTTTGCTTTCCAGAACCCCCTGCATTACTTCTTTTAGGTCTCCCAGTTCCGTAGCCAGTTCCTTGTTCTCCTGTTGCAGTGTTTCCTGGATTTCTTGTTCTATTTCTTTAGCCTTGAGGGCATCCCTGAGGGTTGTTTCCTGTTCCATTAGCTGCGTTTCCTGTTCCGTTAGCTGTTTTCTAGCTCTATCTAGTTCTTTAGTCAGGTCGCTGGTTTCCTGTTCCATTTGCTCCCATCGGTCTTGTTTTTTTTCTTTTTCTTTGAGGGCATCCTTGAGGGTTATTTCCTGTTCCATTAGCTGCGTTTCCTGTTCCGTTAGCTGTTTTCTAGCTCTATCTAGTTCTTTAGTCAGGTCGCTGGTTTCCTGTTCCAGCCGTCCCTGGTTTTGTCGTTCTCTTTCTTTTTCTTGTTTTGCATTTTCTTGATCTTGGAGAGCTTGCTCCCATTGTGTTTTGACATCTGCAATTGATAACCTGAGTTGTGCAGCATAGTTTAGACCGAGGCTGGATATGCATTTGATGGTTTGGGGTTTGTCCAATATTTGGCCCACATTTTGTGCGACTACTTCTTGAGTCTTCTTGGTGATCGTATCGAAAGGTAGTCCGGTCAGGGTCTCCACATATCCTGGGTTTTCTTTCTTGGATAGGTAGACTATCAGTTTCTCAGCTTCCGTGAGGTGAGACATGTTTGGTTCGGCTACTGGAAGTTATTAACACAATGCTATTGTGATAATGTTGATAGGCACTTTAGTTTTGTAGTGGTTCTCTTTTAGGTAAATATATATATCCTTCTTTTTGTCTTTTTTTTTTTTAATTAATATTAAAATTAAAATCAGAAGTTAATATTCAAAGATTAACAATCAAAAACTGAGATTAATATTCAGAAATTAAATCTAACATTAAAGTCACCACCCAGGATCAAAGATTCAAAAAAAAGATAAAATTGTTTACCAAATTAATATTAAAATTAAAATCAGAAGTTAATATTCAAAGATTAACAATCAAAAACTGAGATTAATATTCAGAAATTAAATTTAACATTAAAGTCACCACCCAGGATCAAAGATCAAAAAAAAATGTTTATTAAATTAATATTAAAATTAAAACCAGAAGTTAATATTCAAAGATTAACAATCAAAAACTGAGATTAATATTCAGAAATTAAAATCAATATTAAAGTCACCACCCAGGATCAAAGATTTTTAAAAAAAATGTTCATTAAATTAATATTAAAATTAAAATCAGAAGTTAATATTCAAAGATTAACAATCAAAAACTGAGATTAATATTCAGAAATTAAAATCAATATTAAAGTTACCATCCAGGTTCGAAGATTCAAAATAAACCATTTATTCTTGTAGGCCCATATTAAATCTTACTTTCAGTAATCTTGCTATATTATCTATGAACGAGTAGAGAATTTAGGAATTGTTTAACAATATTGTGGTAGTACAGGCTGCGTTGTTCGGCTACTTCCAAACAAAAGTCCTTTTGGACTGATCGCAGATAGAGTGGGCAAACTAAAAATAATACACTTTACGTTTAATTATTTATTAGCGATTGTTGTTAAAGTTGGATATTGATGAGGGGTAAATAGAATTACAGTTCAGTATGGTCAACAGCGCCGATATTCTGACACTTCCACTTTTAAGTGCGCGGAATGAAAATCAAATTACAGGTCTTTGTTGACGAAAGGTAACTATTTCCGGTTAAGCAACAATAAAGGTCCTTAAATAAGCAGCTTCTACTGTCTCAATAATTATTTTACTGTTACTTTACTGATTCTAGAAGTTGAGTGTTTACATTAATGTTGAATTACATGCTAAACAAAGTGAAGCTTTTTCCGAAAAGCTAGGTTAATCAATTTACCAATTGTTTAACAAGGTAGAAGCATATAGCTTAATGTAGAGAACTGCGTAGTCTCCTTCAAAATCAAAGTCCTTTTGGACTGATCAATGTCTGTTATATTCCTCTAACTAGACAATGGCAACTTATCAGTTGCTTGGTTGCTTTACTCAACCCAAATGGCCAACACTACTATAATACACCTTTCCGAAGCGTGTATGGTACCAATATAAGTAGTGGTTATGACTCGTTAAAAGGTACTTATGCCTTCTCTTGGAAGCGCTGCCTTGTAGATTTTACAAAATGAAATGAGACGGGTCGCAGTGTCACTGCGCACGCGCGTACCTCCGCTCAAGTCTAGCTTTTCCGAAGCTAGTCAGCTACACACAAACAGCCAATTGTTCACGACAAAGCCAATTCAATGAGTACCCAGCACAGTATTCAAACAGCGTTTAAAACCGTAGCTATCTCGGGGAATAGTTAAATACAACGGAGCGTTAATTTAACCAAAAGGGTGGGAGGGTGGGTTTCAGACGGAAAATGTATCTCCGTTATAGATCGCTCATTTCAATCTGTTTCAAAACCTCGCACGGGGCTCCAATATGTAGCGGGGTTTGCTCGTTTAAGATTAGCAATACTTAATTTAATAATAAAGCATGTAGTTCTTGGGGGCACCACCTCTTATTGTTAAAGGGATAGAGGAAACCTTATTGAATAATATTGAAATAATAGCCTTCGTAATAATCAATCTAATCTTAAGTAGTGAATTCTATGAAAGTAGAGCAGATCAGATAACGGGAGTGATACGTGAGGATTATACACAATGATTTATTTAGGAGAATGTAATTATAATGAACAAATACCAGGTAAGTTATGGGTTAGTCAGAGTAGTACAGTGGCTGTATGCAAATGAGGGCGAGCAACACAATGGCTGTGTAGAGCGCGTGTGAAGGGGGGAGAGAGAGAGAGAGAGGGGTAGAGAGGGACAGGTAGGCCTTTGGGGTAACAATGGACGAGCAAGGGTAACTGACTTAGCAAGGGTTAAGTTAGCTAAATTGTAAAATACAAACAAACATCAACAATTTAATCACAACATGCCAATATATCACAAGTAAGAAATATTGCAAATCGTAGTTACTTTTGTCGGTTTGAAGAAAGAGTCAAAGGTTCGTTATGTCCAACGAATAGAAAGCGGAATCTCTCGTCAAAGTTCCGGGCGCTCAGTGAATGTGCCGATTGAGAGGAATAGGTTAGAGAGTGACCGGTTCACCTCAGTTTTAATCCTACGAACAAGCGAGGGTGATTGTACGTTTGGGGGTTTTATAATCCAAAGAACAAGGGGGGGGTCTCCGTGAAGGTGACCTCTTTCATTGGTCAGTTTCCCCCCACCTAGGCGTCGTCCTGATATCTGCCTAGGTGTGAAGTATCTGTACCTTTTGAGTTCTGTTATTTCAAACTGTCCATGGAATGCTTAAACTTCAGAATATAACAATACAACATTCATAAATGGTTTTGTTAGTATGGTACAATCATTTTGATATCAAGATTGGCTGACTTAACTATCCTTGAAGGGAAGTTATAATCAAACCTCAATTAAACAATGTTCTAAGTAAATGAGAAAAACACACATTATAACACATCAACTACTGTCATTGAAATAGTGTCCATGAGCCATGTAGTCCTTGAGAATATGTTTGTAAATCCACATAAGAAAGTTCTTCCTTATAAATCCTTTGTCTGATACTGTAGGCCGTGTGGCCTCTGTTTCTGACCCCATGCTGGGCCAGAAGCTTTGAAGCTTCTCCTCTGGGAGAAGGACAAAGGGGAAAGACCCTCTCCTTGTCGGGGGTAGGAGAAGGTGTGATGGTACCGTGTTTTGTCTGTGGACTGTGCTACACAGACCACACTGCCCCAAAGACAAGCACTGAAGAACATTGAAATCAATCAAGGCTTCAATTTAAAGTAATATAATAGTGGGATTTTGAAGCACATGACAAACACAATGTGTATAAATAACAGATGTAAAAGTCACAGAAGACTACCCCAACAAGTAGCACTTACTCTTTTATAAGGACAAGTCAATGCCATTGTTAGGGTACCGATCGCAACGATCCAAAGATAGATTTAGTTGGGACTCTCAGTGCAAACATTGCACCTAAATGCAGGTACATTTACTACAGGCAGTGTAAAATACAAAGAAGATTGCTAACACTGGTCAAATATCGAGAAGGAACAGACAGATCACACTGCCCCAAAGACAAGCACTGAAGAACATTGAAATCAATCAAGGCTTCACTGTAAGGTCATGTAAGTGTGGGATTTAGAGGCCCATGACAAATGACATATGTATGAATAACAGATGTAAAAGTCACAGAAGACTACCCCAACAAGTAGCACTTACTCTTTTATAAGGAAAAGTCAATGCCATTGTTAGGGTACCGATCGCAACGATCCAAAGATAGATTTAGTTGGGAATCTCAGTGCAAACATTGCACCTAAATGCAGGTACATTTACTACAGGCAGTGTAAAATGCAAAGAAGATTGCTAACACTGGTCAAATATAGAAAAGGAAGAGACAGACCACACCGCCCCAAAGACAAGCACTGAAGAACATTGAAATCAATCAAGGCTTCAATTTAAAGCAATGCAATAGTGGAATTTAGAAGCACATGACAAACACAATATGTATAAATAACAGATGTAAAAGTCACAAAAAACTACCCCAACAAGCAGCACTTACTCTGTTATAAGGACAAGCCAATACCATTGTTAGGGTACCGATCGCAACAATCCAAAGACAGATTTAGTTGGGACTCTCCGTGCAAACATTGCACCTAAATGCAGGTATATTTACTACAGGCAGTGTAAAATGCAAAGAAGATTGCTAACACTGGTCAAATATAGAGAAGGAACAGACTGATCACACTGCCCCAAAGACAAGCACTGAAGAACATTGAAATCAATCAAGGCTTCAATTTAAAGCAATGTAATAGTGGAATTTAGAAGCACATAACAAACACAATGTGTATGAATAACAGATGTAAAAGTCACAGAAGACTACCCCAACAAGTAGCACTTACTCTGTTATAAGTACAAGCCAATGCCATTGTTAGGGTACCGATCGCAACAATCCAAAGGCAGAATTAGTTGGGACTCTTAGTGCAAACATTGCACCTAAATGCAGGTACATTTACTACAGGCAGTGTAAAATGTAAAGAAGATTGCTAACACAGGTCAAATATAGAGAATGAACAGACAGATCACACTGCCCCCAAAGACAAGCACTGAAGAACATTGAAATCAATCAAGGCTTCAATTTAAAGCAATGTAATAGTGGAATTTAGAAGCACATGACAAACACAATGTGTATGAATAACAGATGTAAAAGTCACAGAAGACTACCCCAACAAGTAGCACTTACTCTGTTATAAGGACAAGCCAATGCCATTGTTAAGGTACCGATTCCAACCAATTTTAAAGACCTGTATATGACCTGCCCACCAAATGATCACTTACTGTTGATTCCATGAAGTCCATCTTCCTCTAGAGACATGTTCCTGAGTATTTCTTATAACAAGGAGCTGCCCTCAACTCCCAGGAAGAACTTAAGATTGGTTCATGTTCAGCAACCACAACCACTCCCACGTCGGTAAATGCTGTGCTGTGAACGACTCAGGTACTTAAGCTTGACGAGTGCTCTGCCTTTATCTAAGGTTCGTCATTTGAATCAAGAGAAACTATTTCACACATTCAAAACATTAGGATTGAGAGGAGTTTTGGTTCTCTGCCTTAAAGGCCCAATTATTTGAATGGTCTACTAGACTTGAGTCTTTTCCGATGCAAAAACAGCAGTTACAGACAAGCAAACTTCATACAGCACTCATTCTATATAGAGTTTCTAGAAAACTATTGTAACCTATTGTAAATACATGCAAACTTAATAGAGCATGCAGGCAATATGTGGTTCCCAATAACTTGATACTCTAACAAAGTTCAATTAACTTCAGAAAAAGAACATCAAAAATGTTGTAAGGGGAGCCATTCTGGTAATTCCCACAGTCATATAAAATTAGTTGCCATCCGTTGAAGAATAATACCCCAACTTAATAGCACTTTCTGTGATTAGAGTAAAGAGAGTCACTCAAGTTGAAGGATAATTCTCAATGAACTTGATACGGAGGAAATTGACCAGAGGAAATTATAGAGAAAGAACAGACACAGATCACACTACCCCAAAGAGAAGCACTTATGAACATTGAAATCAATCAACGCTTCACTTTAAGGTAATGTAAGTGTGGGATTTAGAGGCCCATGACAAACACAATGTGTATGAATAACAGATGTAAAAGTCACAGAAGACTACCCCAACAAGTAGCACTTACTCTGTTATAAGGACAAGCCAATGCAATTGTTAGGGTACCGATCGCAACAATCCAAAGGCAGAATTAGTTGGGACTCTTAGTGCAAACATTGCACCAAATACAGGTATATTTACTACAGGCAGTGTCAAATGCAAAGACGATTGCTAACACTGGTCAAATATAGAAAAGGAAGAGACAGACCACACTGCCCCAAAGACAAGCACTGAAGAACATTGAAATCAATCAAGGCTTCAATTTAAAGTAATATAATAGTGGGATTTTGAAGCACACGACAAACACAATGTGTATGAATAACAGATGTAAAAGTCACAGAAGACTACCCCAACAAGTAGCACTTACTCTGTTATAAGGACAAGCCAATGCCATTGTTAGGGTACCGATCGCAACAATCCAAAGACAGATTTGGTTGGGACTCTCCGTGCAAACATTGCACCTAAATGCAGGTACATTTACTACAGGCAGTGTAAAATGCAAAGAAGATTGCTAACACTGGTCAAATATAGAAAAGGAAGAGACAGACCACACTGCCCCAAGACAAGCACTGAAGAACATTGAAATCAATCAAGGCTTCAATTTAAAGCAATGTAATAGTGGAATTTAGAAGCACATGACAAACACAATGTGTATGAATAACAGATGTAAAAGTCACAGAAGACTACCCCAACAAGTAGCACTTACTCTGTTATAAGGACAAGCCAATGCCATTGTTAAGGTACCGATTCCAACCAATTTTAAAGACCTGTATATGACCTGCCCACCAAATGATCACTTACTGTTGATTCCATGAAGTCCATCTTCCTCTAGAGACATGTTCCTGAGTATTTCTTATAACAAGGAGCTGCCCTCAACTCCCAGGAAGAACTTAAGATTGGTTCATGTTCAGCAACCACAACCACTCCCACGTCGGTAAATGCTGTGCTGTGAACGACTCAGGTACTTAAGCTTGACGAGTGCTCTGCCTTTATCTAAGGTTCGTCATTTTAATCAAGAGAAACTATTTCACACATTCAAAACATTAGGATTGAGAGGAGTTTTGGTTCTCTGCCTTAAAGGCCCAATTATTTGAATGGTCTACTAGACTTGAGTCTTTTCCGATGCAAAAACAGCAGTTACAGACAAGCAAACTTCATACAGCACTCATTCTATATAGAGTTTCTAGACAACTATTGTAACCTATTGTAAATACATGCAAACTTAATAGAGCATGCAGGCAATATGTGGTTCCCAATAACTTGATACTCTAACAAAGTTCAATTAACTTCAGAAAAAGAACATCAAAAATGTTGTAAGGGGAGCCATTCTGGTCATTCCCACAGTCATATAAAATTAGTTGCCATCCGTTGAAGAATAATACCCCAACTTAATAGCACTTTCTGTGATTAGAGGAAAGAGAGTCACTCAAGTTGAAGGATAATTCTCAATGAACTTGATACGGAGGAAATTGACCAGAGGAAATTATAGAGAAAGAACAGACACAGATCACACTACCCCAAAGAGAAGCACTTATGAACATTGAAATCAATCAACGCTTCACTTTAAGGTAATGTAAGTGTGGGATTTAGAGGCCCATGACAAACACAATGTGTATGAATAACAGATGTAAAAGTCACAGAAGACTACCCCAACAAGTAGCACTTACTCTGTTATAAGGACAAGCCAATGCAATTGTTAGGGTACCGATCGCAACAATCCAAAGGCAGAATTAGTTGGGACTCTTAGTGCAAACATTGCACCTAAATGCAGGTACATTTACTACAGGCAGTGTAAAATGCAAAGAAGATTGCTAACACAGGTCAAATATAGAGAAGGAACAGACTGATCACACTGCCCCAAAGAGAAGCACTTATAAACATTGAAATCAATCAATGCTTCACTGTAAGGTCATGTAAGTGTGGGATTTAGAGGCCCATGACAAATGACATGTGTATGAATGACAGATGTAAAAGTCACAGAAGACTACCCCAACAAGTAGCACTTACTCTGTTATAAGTACAAGCCAATGCCATTGTTAGGGTACCGATCGCAACAATCCAAAGGCAGAATTAGTTGGGACTCTTAGTGCAAACATTGCACCTAAATGCAGGTACATTTACTACAGGCAGTGTAAAATGCAAAGAAGATTGCTAACACAGGTCAAATATAGAGAATGAACAGACAGATCACACTGCCCCCAAAGACAAGCACTGAAGAACATTGAAATCAATCAAGGCTTCAATTTAAAGCAATGTAATAGTGGAATTTAGAAGCACATGACAAACACAATGTGTATGAATAACAGATGTAAAAGTCACAGAAGACTACCCCAACAAGTAGCACTTACTCTGTTATAAGTACAAGCCAATGCCATTGTTAGGGTACCGATCGCAACAATCCAAAGGCAGAATTAGTTGGGACTCTTAGTGCAAACATTGCACCAAATACAGGTATATTTACTACAGGCAGTGTCAAATGCAAAGACGATTGCTAACACTGGTCAAATATAGAAAAGGAAGAGACAGACCACACTGCCCCAAAGACAAGCACTGAAGAACATTGAAATCAATCAAGGCTTCAATTTAAAGTAATATAATAGTGGGATTTTGAAGCACATGACAAACACAATGTGTATAAATAACAGATGTAAAAGTCACAGAAGACTACCCCAACAAGTAGCACTTACTCTTTTATAAGGACAAGTCAATGCCATTGTTAGGGTACCGATCGCAACGATCCAAAGATAGATTTAGTTGGGACTCTCAGTGCAAACATTGCACCTAAATGCAGGTACATTTACTACAGGCAGTGTAAAATACAAAGAAGATTGCTAACACTGGTCAAATATCGAGAAGGAACAGACAGATCACACTGCCCCAAAGACAAGCACTGAAGAACATTGAAATCAATCAAGGCTTCACTGTAAGGTCATGTAAGTGTGGGATTTAGAGGCCCATGACAAATGACATGTGTATGAATAACAGATGTAAAAGTCACAGAAGACTACCCCAACAAGTAGCACTTACTCTGTTATAAGTACAAGCCAATGCCATTGTTAGGGTACCGATCGCAACAATCCAAAGGCAGAATTAGTTGGGACTCTTAGTGCAAACATTGCACCTAAATGCAGGTACATTTACTACAGGCAGTGTAAAATGTAAAGAAGATTGCTAACACAGGTCAAATATAGAGAATGAACAGACAGATCACACTGCCCCAAAGACAAGCACTGAAGAACATTGAAATCAATCAAGGCTTCAATTTAAAGCAATGTAATAGTGGAATTTAGAAGCACATGACAAACACAATGTGTATGAATAACAGATGTAAAAGTCACAGAAGATTACCCCAACAAGTAGCACTTACTCTGTTATAAGTACAAACCAATGCCATTGTTAGGGTACCGATCGCAACAATCCAAAGGCAGAATTAGTTGGGACTCTTAGTGCAAACATTGCACCAAATACAGGTATATTTACTACAGGCAGTGTCAAATGCAAAGACGATTGCTAACACTGGTCAAATATAGAAAAGGAAGAGACAGACCACACTGCCCCAAAGACAAGCACTGAAGAACATTGAAATCAATCAAGGCTTCAATTTAAAGTAATATAATAGTGGGATTTTGAAGCACATGACAAACACAATGTGTATAAATAACAGATGTAAAAGTCACAGAAGACTACCCCAACAAGTAGCACTTACTCTGTTATAAGGACAAGCCAATGCCATTGTTAGGGTACCGATCGCAACAATCCAAAGACAGATTTGGTTGGGACTCTCCGTGCAAACATTGCACCTAAATGCAGGTACATTTACTACAGGCAGTGTAAAATGCAAAGAAGATTGCTAACACTGGTCAAATATAGAAAAGGAAGAGACAGACCACACTGCCCCAAGACAAGCACTGAAGAACATTGAAATCAATCAAGGCTTCAATTTAAAGCAATGTAATAGTGGAATTTAGAAGCACATGACAAACACAATGTGTATGAATAACAGATGTAAAAGTCACAGAAGACTACCCCAACAAGTAGCACTTACTCTGTTATAAGGACAAGCCAATGCCATGGTTAAGGTACCGATTCCAACCAATTTTAAAGACCTGTATATGACCTGCCCACCAAATGATCACTTACTGTTGATTCCATGAAGTCCATCTTCCTCTAGAGACATGTTCCTGAGTATTTCTTATAACAAGGAGCTGCCCTCAACTCCCAGGAAGAACTTAAGATTGGTTCATGTTCAGCAACCACAACCACTCCCACGTCGGTAAATGCTGTGCTGTGAACGACTCAGGTACTTAAGCTTGACGAGTGCTCTGCCTTTATCTAAGGTTCGTCATTTTAATCAAGAGAAACTATTTCACACATTCAAAACATTAGGATTGAGAGGAGTTTTGGTTCTCTGCCTTAAAGGCCCATTATTTGAATGGTCTACTAGACTTGAGTCTTTTCCGATGCAAAAACAGCAGTTACAGACAAGCAAACTTCATACAGCACTCATTCTATATAGAGTTTCTAGACAACTATTGTAACCTATTGTAAATACATGCAAACTTAATAGAGCATGCAGGCAATATGTGGTTCCCAATAACTTGATACTCTAACAAAGTTCAATTAACTTCAGAAAAAGAACATCAAAAATGTTGTAAGGGGAGCCATTCTGGTCATTCCCACAGTCATATAAAATTAGTTGCCATCCGTTGAAGAATAATACCCCAACTTAATAGCACTTTCTGTGATTAGAGGAAAGAGAGTCACTCAAGTTGAAGGATAATTCTCAATGAACTTGATACGGAGGAAATTGACCAGAGGAAATTATAGAGAAAGAACAGACACAGATCACACTACCCCAAAGAGAAGCACTTATGAACATTGAAATCAATCAACGCTTCACTTTAAGGTAATGTAAGTGTGGGATTTAGAGGCCCATGACAAACACAATGTGTATGAATAACAGATGTAAAAGTCACAGAAGACTACCCCAACAAGTAGCACTTACTCTGTTATAAGGACAAGCCAATGCAATTGTTAGGGTACCGATCGCAACAATCCAAAGGCAGAATTAGTTGGGACTCTTAGTGCAAACATTGCACCAAATACAGGTATATTTACTACAGGCAGTGTCAAATGCAAAGACGATTGCTAACACTGGTCAAATATAGAAAAGGAAGAGACAGACCACACTGCCCCAAAGACAAGCACTGAAGAACATTGAAATCAATCAAGGCTTCAATTTAAAGTAATATAATAGTGGGATTTTGAAGCACATGACAAACACAATGTGTATGAATAACAGATGTAAAAGTCACAGAAGACTACCCCAACAAGTAGCACTTACTCTGTTATAAGGACAAGCCAATGCCATTGTTAGGGTACCGATCGCAACAATCCAAAGACAGATTTGGTTGGGACTCTCCGTGCAAACATTGCACCTAAATGCAGGTACATTTACTACAGGCAGTGTAAAATGCAAAGAAGATTGCTAACACTGGTCAAATATAGAGAAGGAACAGACTGATCACACTGCCCCAAAGAGAAGCACTTATAAACATTGAAATCAATCAATGCTTCACTGTAAGGTCATGTAAGTGTGGGATTTAGAGGCCCATGACAAATAACATGTGTATGAATGACAGATGTAAAAGTCACAGAAGACTACCCCAACAAGTAGCACTTACTCTGTTATAAGGACAAGCCAATGCAATTGTTAGGGTACCGATCGCAACAATCCAAAGGCAGAATTAGTTGGGACTCTTAGTGCAAACATTGCACCAAATACAGGTATATTTACTACAGGCAGTGTCAAATGCAAAGACGATTGCTAACACTGGTCAAATATAGAAAAGGAAGAGACAGACCACACTGCCCCAAAGACAAGCACTGAAGAACATTGAAATCAATCAAGGCTTCAATTTAAAGTAATATAATAGTGGGATTTTGAAGCACATGACAAACACAATGTGTATGAATAACAGATGTAAAAGTCACAGAAGACTACCCCAACAAGTAGCACTTACTCTGTTATAAGGACAAGCCAATGCCATTGTTAGGGTACCGATCGCAACAATCCAAAGACAGATTTGGTTGGGACTCTCCGTGCAAACATTGCACCTAAATGCAGGTACATTTACTACAGGCAGTGTAAAATGCAAAGAAGATTGCTAACACTGGTCAAATATAGAGAAGGAACAGACTGATCACACTGCCCCAAAGAGAAGCACTTATAAACATTGAAATCAATCAATGCTTCACTGTAAGGTCATGTAAGTGTGGGATTTAGAGGCCCATGACAAATGACATGTGTATGAATGACAGATGTAAAAGTCACAGAAGACTACCCCAACAAGTAGCACTTACTCTGTTATAAGGACAAGCCAATGCCATTGTTAGGGTACCGATCGCAACAATCCAAAGACAGATTTGGTTGGGACTCTCCGTGCAAACATTGCACCTAAATGCAGGTACATTTACTACAGGCAGTGTAAAATGCAAAGAAGATTGCTAACACTGGTCAAATATAGAAAAGGAAGAGACAGACCACACTGCCCCAAGACAAGCACTGAAGAACATTGAAATCAATCAAGGCTTCAATTTAAAGCAATGTAATAGTGGAATTTAGAAGCACATGACAAACACAATGTGTATGAATAACAGATGTAAAAGTCACAGAAGACTACCCCAACAAGTAGCACTTACTCTGTTATAAGGACAAGCCAATGCCATTGTTAAGGTACCGATTCCAACCAATTTTAAAGACCTGTATATGACCTGCCCACCAAATGATCACTTACTGTTGATTCCATGAAGTCCATCTTCCTCTAGAGACATGTTCCTGAGTATTTCTTATAACAAGGAGCTGCCCTCAACTCCCAGGAAGAACTTAAGATTGGTTCATGTTCAGCAACCACAACCACTCCCACGTCGGTAAATGCTGTGCTGTGAACGACTCAGGTACTTAAGCTTGACGAGTGCTCTGCCTTTATCTAAGGTTCGTCATTTTAATCAAGAGAAACTATTTCACACATTCAAAACATTAGGATTGAGAGGAGTTTTGGTTCTCTGCCTTAAAGGCCCAATTATTTGAATGGTCTACTAGACTTGAGTCTTTTCCGATGCAAAAACAGCAGTTACAGACAAGCAAACTTCATACAGCACTCATTCTATATAGAGTTTCTAGACAACTATTGTAACCTATTGTAAATACATGCAAACTTAATAGAGCATGCAGGCAATATGTGGTTCCCAATAACTTGATACTCCAACAAAGTTCAATTAACTTCAGAAAAAGAACATCAAAAATGTTGTAAGGGGAGCCATTCTGGTAATTCCCACAGTCATATAAAATTAGTTGCCATCCGTTGAAGAATAATACCCCAACTTAATAGCACTGTCTGTGATTAGAGGAAAGAGAGTCACTCAAGTTGAAGGATAATTCTCAATGAACTTGATACGGAGGAAATTGACCAGAGGAAATTATAGAGAAAGAACAGACACAGATCACACTACCCCAAAGAGAAGCACTTATAAACATTGAAATCAATCAACGCTTCACTTTAAGGTAATGTAAGTGTGGGATTTAGAGGCCCATGACAAACACAATGTGTATGAATAACAGATGTAAAAGTCACAGAAGACTACCCCAACAAGTAGCACTTACTCTGTTATAAGGACAAGCCAATGCAATTGTTAGGGTACCGATCGCAACAATCCAAAGGCAGAATTAGTTGGGACTCTTAGTGCAAACATTGCACCTAAATGCAGGTACATTTACTACAGGCAGTGTAAAATGCAAAGAAGATTGCTAACACTGGTCAAATATAGAAAAGGAAGAGACAGACCACACTGCCCCAAGACAAGCACTGAAGAACATTGAAATCAATCAAGGCTTCAATTTAAAGCAATGTAATAGTGGAATTTAGAAGCACATGACAAACACAATGTGTATGAATAACAGATGTAAAAGTCACAGAAGACTACCCCAACAAGTAGCACTTACTCTGTTATAAGGACAAGCCAATGCCATTGTTAAGGTACCGATTCCAACCAATTTTAAAGACCTGTATATGACCTGCCCACCAAATGATCACTTACTGTTGATTCCATGAAGTCCATCTTCCTCTAGAGACATGTTCCTGAGTATTTCTTATAACAAGGAGCTGCCCTCAACTCCCAGGAAGAACTTAAGATTGGTTCATGTTCAGCAACCACAACCACTCCCACGTCGGTAAATGCTGTGCTGTGAACGACTCAGGTACTTAAGCTTGACGAGTGCTCTGCCTTTATCTAAGGTTCGTCATTTGAATCAAGAGAAACTATTTCACACATTCAAAACATTAGGATTGAGAGGAGTTTTGGTTCTCTGCCTTAAAGGCCCAATTATTTGAATGGTCTACTAGACTTGAGTCTTTTCCGATGCAAAAACAGCAGTTACAGACAAGCAAACTTCATACAGCACTCATTCTATATAGAGTTTCTAGAAAACTATTGTAACCTATTGTAAATACATGCAAACTTAATAGAGCATGCAGGCAATATGTGGTTCCCAATAACTTGATACTCTAACAAAGTTCAATTAACTTCAGAAAAAGAACATCAAAAATGTTGTAAGGGGAGCCATTCTGGTAATTCCCACAGTCATATAAAATTAGTTGCCATCCGTTGAAGAATAATACCCCAACTTAAT
Source organism: Osmerus mordax (assembly GCF_038355195.1). Classification (NCBI taxonomy): domain Eukaryota; kingdom Metazoa; phylum Chordata; class Actinopteri; order Osmeriformes; family Osmeridae; genus Osmerus; species Osmerus mordax. Next base: position 19,009,123 of record NC_090058.1, on the reverse strand, counting down.
AGCACTTTCTGTGATTAGAGTAAAAAGAGTCACTCAAGTTGAAGGATAATTCTCAATGAACTTGATACGGAGGAAATTGACCAGAGGAAATTATAGAGAAAGAACAGACACAGATCACACTACCCCAAAGAGAAGCACTTATGAACATTGAAATCAATCAACGCTTCACTTTAAGGTAATGTAAGTGTGGGATTTAGAGGCCCATGACAAACACAATGTGTATGAATAACAGATGTAAAAGTCACAGAAGACTACCCCAACAAGTAGCACTTACTCTGTTATAAGGACAAGCCAATGCAATTGTTAGGGTACCGATCGCAACAATCCAAAGGCAGAATTAGTTGGGACTCTTAGTGCAAACATTGCACCAAATACAGGTATATTTACTACAGGCAGTGTCAAATGCAAAGACGATTGCTAACACTGGTCAAATATAGAAAAGGAAGAGACAGACCACACTGCCCCAAAGACAAGCACTGAAGAACATTGAAATCAATCAAGGCTTCAATTTAAAGTAATATAATAGTGGGATTTTGAAGCACATGACAAACACAATGTGTATGAATAACAGATGTAAAAGTCACAGAAGACTACCCCAACAAGTAGCACTTACTCTGTTATAAGGACAAGCCAATGCCATTGTTAGGGTACCGATCGCAACAATCCAAAGACAGATTTGGTTGGGACTCTCCGTGCAAACATTGCACCTAAATGCAGGTACATTTACTACAGGCAGTGTAAAATGCAAAGAAGATTGCTAACACTGGTCAAATATAGAAAAGGAAGAGACAGACCACACTGCCCCAAGACAAGCACTGAAGAACATTGAAATCAATCAAGGCTTCAATTTAAAGCAATGTAATAGTGGAATTTAGAAGCACATGACAAACACAATGTGTATGAATAACAGATGTAAAAGTCACAGAAGACTACCCCAACAAGTAGCACTTACTCTGTTATAAGGACAAGCCAATGCCATTGTTAAGGTACCGATTCCAACCAATTTTAAAGACCTGTATATGACCTGCCCACCAAATGATCACTTACTGTTGATTCCATGAAGTCCATCTTCCTCTAGAGACATGTTCCTGAGTATTTCTTATAACAAGGAGCTGCCCTCAACTCCCAGGAAGAACTTAAGATTGGTTCATGTTCAGCAACCACAACCACTCCCACGTCGGTAAATGCTGTGCTGTGAACGACTCAGGTACTTAAGCTTGACGAGTGCTCTGCCTTTATCTAAGGTTCGTCATTTTAATCAAGAGAAACTATTTCACACATTCAAAACATTAGGATTGAGAGGAGTTTTGGTTCTCTGCCTTAAAGGCCCAATTATTTGAATGGTCTACTAGACTTGAGTCTTTTCCGATGCAAAAACAGCAGTTACAGACAAGCAAACTTCATACAGCACTCATTCTATATAGAGTTTCTAGACAACTATTGTAACCTATTGTAAATACATGCAAACTTAATAGAGCATGCAGGCAATATGTGGTTCCCAATAACTTGATACTCTAACAAAGTTCAATTAACTTCAGAAAAAGAACATCAAAAATGTTGTAAGGGGAGCCTTTCTGGTAATTCCCACAGTCATATAAAATTAGTTGCCATCCGTTGAAGAATAATACCCCAACTTAATAGCACTTTCTGTGATTAGAGGAAAGAGAGTCACTCAAGTTGAAGGATAATTCTCAATGAACTTGATACGGAGGAAATTGACCAGAGGAAATTATAGAGAAAGAACAGACACAGATCACACTACCCCAAAGAGAAGCACTTATAAACATTGAAATCAATCAACGCTTCACTTTAAGGTAATGTAAGTGTGGGATTTAGAGGCCCATGACAAACACAATGTGTATGAATAACAGATGTAAAAGTCACAGAAGACTACCCCAACAAGTAGCACTTACTCTGTTATAAGGACAAGCCAATGCAATTGTTAGGGTACCGATCGCAACAATCCAAAGGCAGAATTAGTTGGGACTCTTAGTGCAAACATTGCACCAAATACAGGTATATTTACTACAGGCAGTGTCAAATGCAAAGACGATTGCTAACACTGGTCAAATATAGAAAAGGAAGAGACAGACCACACTGCCCCAAAGACAAGCACTGAAGAACATTGAAATCAATCAAGGCTTCAATTTAAAGTAATATAATAGTGGGATTTTGAAGCACATGACAAACACAATGTGTATGAATAACAGATGTAAAAGTCACAGAAGACTACCCCAACAAGTAGCACTTACTCTGTTATAAGGACAAGCCAATGCCATTGTTAGGGTACCGATCGCAACAATCCAAAGACAGATTTGGTTGGGACTCTCCGTGCAAACATTGCACCTAAATGCAGGTACATTTACTACAGGCAGTGTAAAATGCAAAGAAGATTGCTAACACTGGTCAAATATAGAGAAGGAACAGACTGATCACACTGCCCCAAAGAGAAGCACTTATAAACATTGAAATCAATCAATGCTTCACTGTAAGGTCATGTAAGTGTGGGATTTAGAGGCCCATGACAAATGACATGTGTATGAATGACAGATGTAAAAGTCACAGAAGACTACCCCAACAAGTAGCACTTACTCTGTTATAAGGACAAGCCAATGCAATTGTTAGGGTACCGATCGCAACAATCCAAAGGCAGAATTAGTTGGGACTCTTAGTGCAAACATTGCACCAAATACAGGTATATTTACTACAGGCAGTGTCAAATGCAAAGACGATTGCTAACACTGGTCAAATATAGAAAAGGAAGAGACAGACCACACTGCCCCAAAGACAAGCACTGAAGAACATTGAAATCAATCAAGGCTTCAATTTAAAGTAATATAATAGTGGGATTTTGAAGCACATGACAAACACAATGTGTATGAATAACAGATGTAAAAGTCACAGAAGACTACCCCAACAAGTAGCACTTACTCTGTTATAAGGACAAGCCAATGCCATTGTTAGGGTACCGATCGCAACAATCCAAAGACAGATTTGGTTGGGACTCTCCGTGCAAACATTGCACCTAAATGCAGGTACATTTACTACAGGCAGTGTAAAATGCAAAGAAGATTGCTAACACTGGTCAAATATAGAGAAGGAACAGACTGATCACACTGCCCCAAAGAGAAGCACTTATAAACATTGAAATCAATCAATGCTTCACTGTAAGGTCATGTAAGTGTGGGATTTAGAGGCCCATGACAAATGACATGTGTATGAATGACAGATGTAAAAGTCACAGAAGACTACCCCAACAAGTAGCACTTACTCTGTTATAAGGACAAGCCAATGCCATTGTTAGGGTACCGATCGCAACAATCCAAAGACAGATTTGGTTGGGACTCTCCGTGCAAACATTGCACCTAAATGCAGGTACATTTACTACAGGCAGTGTAAAATGCAAAGAAGATTGCTAACACTGGTCAAATATAGAAAAGGAAGAGACAGACCACACTGCCCCAAGACAAGCACTGAAGAACATTGAAATCAATCAAGGCTTCAATTTAAAGCAATGTAATAGTGGAATTTAGAAGCACATGACAAACACAATGTGTATGAATAACAGATGTAAAAGTCACAGAAGACTACCCCAACAAGTAGCACTTACTCTGTTATAAGGACAAGCCAATGCCATTGTTAAGGTACCGATTCCAACCAATTTTAAAGACCTGTATATGACCTGCCCACCAAATGATCACTTACTGTTGATTCCATGAAGTCCATCTTCCTCTAGAGACATGTTCCTGAGTATTTCTTATAACAAGGAGCTGCCCTCAACTCCCAGGAAGAACTTAAGATTGGTTCATGTTCAGCAACCACAACCACTCCCACGTCGGTAAATGCTGTGCTGTGAACGACTCAGGTACTTAAGCTTGACGAGTGCTCTGCCTTTATCTAAGGTTCGTCATTTTAATCAAGAGAAACTATTTCACACATTCAAAACATTAGGATTGAGAGGAGTTTTGGTTCTCTGCCTTAAAGGCCCAATTATTTGAATGGTCTACTAGACTTGAGTCTTTTCCGATGCAAAAACAGCAGTTACAGACAAGCAAACTTCATACAGCACTCATTCTATATAGAGTTTCTAGACAACTATTGTAACCTATTGTAAATACATGCAAACTTAATAGAGCATGCAGGCAATATGTGGTTCCCAATAACTTGATACTCTAACAAAGTTCAATTAACTTCAGAAAAAGAACATCAAAAATGTTGTAAGGGGAGCCATTCTGGTAATTCCCACAGTCATATAAAATTAGTTGCCATCCGTTGAAGAATAATACCCCAACTTAATAGCACTTTCTGTGATTAGAGGAAAGAGAGTCACTCAAGTTGAAGGATAATTCTCAATGAACTTGATACGGAGGAAATTGACCAGAGGAAATTATAGAGAAAGAACAGACACAGATCACACTACCCCAAAGAGAAGCACTTATGAACATTGAAATCAATCAACGCTTCACTTTAAGGTAATGTAAGTGTGGGATTTAGAGGCCCATGACAAACACAATGTGTATGAATAACAGATGTAAAAGTCACAGAAGACTACCCCAACAAGTAGCACTTACTCTGTTATAAGGACAAGCCAATGCAATTGTTAGGGTACCGATCGCAACAATCCAAAGGCAGAATTAGTTGGGACTCAGTGCAAACATTGCACCAAATACAGGTATATTTACTACAGGCAGTGTCAAATGCAAAGACGATTGCTAACACTGGTCAAATATAGAAAAGGAAGAGACAGACCACACTGCCCCAAAGACAAGCACTGAAGAACATTGAAATCAATCAAGGCTTCAATTTAAAGTAATATAATAGTGGGATTTTGAAGCACATGACAAACACAATGTGTATGAATAACAGATGTAAAAGTCACAGAAGACTACCCCAACAAGTAGCACTTACTCTGTTATAAGGACAAGCCAATGCCATTGTTAGGGTACCGATCGCAACAATCCAAAGACAGATTTGGTTGGGACTCTCCGTGCAAACATTGCACCTAAATGCAGGTACATTTACTACAGGCAGTGTAAAATGCAAAGAAGATTGCTAACACTGGTCAAATATAGAGAAGGAACAGACTGATCACACTGCCCCAAAGAGAATCACTTATAAACATTGAAATCAATCAATGCTTCACTGTAAGGTCATGTAAGTGTGGGATTTAGAGGCCCATGACAAATGACATGTGTATGAATGACAGATGTAAAAGTCACAGAAGACTACCCCAACAAGTAGCACTTACTCTGTTATAAGGACAAGCCAATGCAATTGTTAGGGTACCGATCGCAACAATCCAAAGGCAGAATTAGTTGGGACTCTTAGTGCAAACATTGCACCAAATACAGGTATATTTACTACAGGCAGTGTCAAATGCAAAGACGATTGCTAACACTGGTCAAATATAGAAAAGGAAGAGACAGACCACACTGCCCCAAAGACAAGCACTGAAGAACATTGAAATCAATCAAGGCTTCAATTTAAAGTAATATAATAGTGGGATTTTGAAGCACATGACAAACACAATGTGTATGAATAACAGATGTAAAAGTCACAGAAGACTACCCCAACAAGTAGCACTTACTCTGTTATAAGGACAAGCCAATGCCATTGTTAGGGTACCGATCGCAACAATCCAAAGACAGATTTGGTTGGGACTCTCCGTGCAAACATTGCACCTAAATGCAGGTACATTTACTACAGGCAGTGTAAAATGCAAAGAAGATTGCTAACACTGGTCAAATATAGAGAAGGAACAGACTGATCACACTGCCCCAAAGAGAAGCACTTATAAACATTGAAATCAATCAATGCTTCACTGTAAGGTCATGTAAGTGTGGGATTTAGAGGCCCATGACAAATGACATGTGTATGAATGACAGATGTAAAAGTCACAGAAGACTACCCCAACAAGTAGCACTTACTCTGTTATAAGGACAAGCCAATGCAATTGTTAGGGTACCGATCGCAACAATCCAAAGGCAGAATTAGTTGGGACTCTTAGTGCAAACATTGCACCAAATACAGGTATATTTACTACAGGCAGTGTCAAATGCAAAGACGATTGCTAACACTGGTCAAATATAGAAAAGGAAGAGACAGACCACACTGCCCCAAAGACAAGCACTGAAGAACATTGAAATCAATCAAGGCTTCAATTTAAAGTAATATAATAGTGGGATTTTGAAGCACATGACAAACACAATGTGTATGAATAACAGATGTAAAAGTCACAGAAGACTACCCCAACAAGTAGCACTTACTCTGTTATAAGGACAAGCCAATGCCATTGTTAGGGTACCGATCGCAACAATCCAAAGACAGATTTGGTTGGGACTCTCCGTGCAAACATTGCACCTAAATGCAGGTACATTTACTACAGGCAGTGTAAAATGCAAAGAAGATTGCTAACACTGGTCAAATATAGAGAAGGAACAGACTGATCACACTGCCCCAAAGAGAAGCACTTATAAACATTGAAATCAATCAATGCTTCACTGTAAGGTCATGTAAGTGTGGGATTTAGAGGCCCATGACAAATGACATGTGTATGAATGACAGATGTAAAAGTCACAGAAGACTACCCCAACAAGTAGCACTTACTCTGTTATAAGGACAAGCCAATGCCATTGTTAGGGTACCGATCGCAACAATCCAAAGACAGATTTGGTTGGGACTCTCCGTGCAAACATTGCACCTAAATGCAGGTACATTTACTACAGGCAGTGTAAAATGCAAAGAAGATTGCTAACACTGGTCAAATATAGAAAAGGAAGAGACAGACCACACTGCCCCAAGACAAGCACTGAAGAACATTGAAATCAATCAAGGCTTCAATTTAAAGCAATGTAATAGTGGAATTTAGAAGCACATGACAAACACAATGTGTATGAATAACAGATGTAAAAGTCACAGAAGACTACCCCAACAAGTAGCACTTACTCTGTTATAAGGACAAGCCAATGCCATTGTTAAGGTACCGATTCCAACCAATTTTAAAGACCTGTATATGACCTGCCCACCAAATGATCACTTACTGTTGATTCCATGAAGTCCATCTTCCTCTAGAGACATGTTCCTGAGTATTTCTTATAACAAGGAGCTGCCCTCAACTCCCAGGAAGAACTTAAGATTGGTTCATGTTCAGCAACCACAACCACTCCCACGTCGGTAAATGCTGTGCTGTGAACGACTCAGGTACTTAAGCTTGACGAGTGCTCTGCCTTTATCTAAGGTTCGTCATTTTAATCAAGAGAAACTATTTCACACATTCAAAACATTAGGATTGAGAGGAGTTTTGGTTCTCTGCCTTAAAGGCCCAATTATTTGAATGGTCTACGAGACTTGAGTCTTTTCCGATGCAAAAACAGCAGTTACAGACAAGCAAACTTCATACAGCACTCATTCTATATAGAGTTTCTAGACAACTATTGTAACCTATTGTAAATACATGCAAACTTAATAGAGCATGCAGGCAATATGTGGTTCCCAATAACTTGATACTCTAACAAAGTTCAATTAACTTCAGAAAAAGAACATCAAAAATGTTGTAAGGGGAGCCATTCTGGTAATTCCCACAGTCATATAAAATTAGTTGCCATCCGTTGAAGAATAATACCCCAACTTAATAGCACTTTCTGTGATTAGAGGAAAGAGAGTCACTCAAGTTGAAGGATAATTCTCAATGAACTTGATACGGAGGAAATTGACCAGAGGAAATTATAGAGAAAGAACAGACACAGATCACACTACCCCAAAGAGAAGCACTTATGAACATTGAAATCAATCAACGCTTCACTTTAAGGTAATGTAAGTGTGGGATTTAGAGGCCCATGACAAACACAATGTGTATGAATAACAGATGTAAAAGTCACAGAAGACTACCCCAACAAGTAGCACTTACTCTGTTATAAGGACAAGCCAATGCAATTGTTAGGGTACCGATCGCAACAATCCAAAGGCAGAATTAGTTGGGACTCTTAGTGCAAACATTGCACCAAATACAGGTATATTTACTACAGGCAGTGTCAAATGCAAAGACGATTGCTAACACTGGTCAAATATAGAAAAGGAAGAGACAGACCACACTGCCCCAAAGACAAGCACTGAAGAACATTGAAATCAATCAAGGCTTCAATTTAAAGTAATATAATAGTGGGATTTTGAAGCACATGACAAACACAATGTGTATGAATAACAGATGTAAAAGTCACAGAAGACTACCCCAACAAGTAGCACTTACTCTGTTATAAGGACAAGCCAATGCCATTGTTAGGGTACCGATCGCAACAATCCAAAGACAGATTTGGTTGGGACTCTCCGTGCAAACATTGCACCTAAATGCAGGTACATTTACTACAGGCAGTGTAAAATGCAAAGAAGATTGCTAACACTGGTCAAATATAGAGAAGGAACAGACTGATCACACTGCCCCAAAGAGAAGCACTTATAAACATTGAAATCAATCAATGCTTCACTGTAAGGTCATGTAAGTGTGGGATTTAGAGGCCCATGACAAATGACATGTGTATGAATAACAGATGTAAAAGTCACAGAAGACTACCCCAACAAGTAGCACTTACTCTGTTATAAGTACAAGCCAATGCCATTGTTAGGGTACCGATCGCAACAATCCAAAGGCAGAATTAGTTGGGACTCTTAGTGCAAACATTGCACCTAAATGCAGGTACATTTACTACAGGCAGTGTAAAATGTAAAGAAGATTGCTAACACAGGTCAAATATAGAGAATGAACAGACAGATCACACTGCCCCAAAGACAAGCACTGAAGAACATTGAAATCAATCAAGGCTTCAATTTAAAGCAATGTAATAGTGGAATTTAGAAGCACATGACAAACACAATGTGTATGAATAACAGATGTAAAAGTCACAGAAGACTACCCCAACAAGTAGCACTTACTCTGTTATAAGTACAAGCCAATGCCATTGTTAGGGTACCGATCGCAACAATCCAAAGGCAGAATTAGTTGGGACTCTTAGTGCAAACATTGCACCAAATACAGGTATATTTACTACAGGCAGTGTCAAATGCAAAGACGATTGCTAACACTGGTCAAATATAGAAAAGGAAGAGACAGACCACACTGCCCCAAAGACAAGCACTGAAGAACATTGAAATCAATCAAGGCTTCAATTTAAAGTAATATAATAGTGGGATTTTGAAGCACATGACAAACACAATGTGTATAAATAACAGATGTAAAAGTCACAGAAGACTACCCCAACAAGTAGCACTTACTCTGTTATAAGGACAAGCCAATGCCATTGTTAGGGTACCGATCGCAACAATCCAAAGACAGATTTGGTTGGGACTCTCCGTGCAAACATTGCACCTAAATGCAGGTACATTTACTACAGGCAGTGTAAAATGCAAAGAAGATTGCCAACACTGGTCAAATATAGAGAAGGAACAGACAGATCACACTGCCCCAAAGACAAGCACTGAAGAACATTGAAATCAATCAAGGCTTCAATTTAAAGCAATGTAATAGTGGAATTTAGAAGCACATGACAAACACAATGTGTATGAATAACAGATGTAAAAGTCACAGAAGACTACCCCAACAAGTAGCACTTACTCTGTTATAAGGACACGCCAATGCCATTGTTAAGGTACCAATCCCAACCAATTTTAAAGACCTGTATATGACCTGCCCACCAAATGATCACTTACTGTTGATTCCATGAAGTCCATCTTCCTCTAGAGACATGTTCCTGAGTATTTCTTATATCAAGGAGCTGCCCTCAACTCCCAGGAAGAACTTAAGATTGGTTCATGTTCAGCAAACACAACCACTCCCATGTCGGTAAATGCTGTGCTGTGAACGACTCAGGTACTTAAGCTTGACGAGTGCTCTGCCTTTATCTAAGGTTTGTCATTTGAATCAAGAGAAACTATTTCACACATTCAAAACATTAGGATTGAGAGGAGTTTTGGTTCTCTGCCTTAAAGGCCCAATTATTTGAATGGTCTACTAGACTTGAGTCTTTTCCGATGCAAAAACAGCAGTTACAGAGGGGCAAACTTCATACAGCACTCATTCTATATAGAGTTTCTAGACAACTATTGTAACCTATTGTAAATACATGCAAACTTAATGGAGCATGCAGGCAATGTGTGGTTCCCAATAACTTGATACTCTAACAAAGTTCAATTAACTTCAGAAAAAGAACATCAAAAATGTATCTTGTAAGGGGAGCCATTCTGGTAATTCCCACAGTCATATAAAATTAGTTGCCATCCGTTGAAGAATAATACCCCAACTTAATAGCACTTTCTGTGATTAGAGGAAAGAGAGTCACTCAAGTTGAAGGATAATTCTCAATGAACTTGATACGGAGGAAATTGACCAGAGGAAATTATAGAGAAAGAACAGACACAGATCACACTACCCCAAAGAGAAGCACTTATGAACATTGAAATCAATCAACGCTTCACTTTAAGGTAATGTCCCCCAACTTAATAGCACTTTCTGTGATTAGAGAAAAGAGAGTCACTCAAGTTGAAGGATAATTCTCAATGAACTTGATACGGAGGAAATTGACCAGAGGAAATTATAGAGAAAGAACAGACACAGATCACACTACCCCAAAGAGAAGCACTTATAAACATTGAAATCAATCAATGCTTCACTGTAAGGTCATGTAAGTGTGGAATTTAGAGGCCCATGACAAATGACATGTGTATGAATGACAGATGTAAAAGTCACAGAAGACTACCCCAACAAGTAGCACTTACTCTGTTATAAGGACAAGCCAATGCCATTGTTAGGGTACCGATCGCAACAATCCAAAGACAGATTTGGTTGGGACTCTCCGTGCAAACATTGCACCTAAATGCAGGTACATTTACTACAGGCAGTGTAAAATGCAAAGAAGATTGCTAACACTGGTCAAATGATCACTTACTGTTGATTCCATGAAGTCCATCTTCCTCTAGAGACATGTTCCTGAGTATTTCTTATAACAAGGAGCTGCCCTCAACTCCCAGGAAGAACTTAAGATTGGTTCATGTTCAGCAACCACAACCACTCCCACGTCGGTAAATGCTGTGCTGTGAACGACTCAGGTACTTAAGCTTGACGAGTGCTCTGCCTTTATCTAAGGTTCGTCATTTTAACCAAGAGAAACTATTTCACACATTCAAAACATTAGGATTGAGAGGAGTTTTGGTTCTCTGCCTTAAAGGCCCAATTATTTGAATGGTCTACTAGACTTGAGTCTTTTCCGATGCAAAAACAGCAGTTACAGACAAGCAAACTTCATACAGCACTCATTCTATATAGAGTTTCTAGACAACTATTGTAACCTATTGTAAATACATGCAAACTTAATAGAGCATGCAGGCAATATGTGGTTCCCAATAACTTGATACTCTAACAAAGTTCAATTAACTTCAGAAAAAGAACATCAAAAATGTTGTAAGGGGAGCCATTCTGGTAATTCCCACAGTCATATAAAATTAGTTGCCATCCGTTGAAGAATAATACCCCAACTTAATAGCACTTTCTGTGATTAGAGGAAAGAGAGTCACTCAAGTTGAAGGATAATTCTCAATGAACTTGATACGGAGGAAATTGACCAGAGGAAATTATAGAGAAAGAACAGACACAGATCACACTACCCCAAAGAGAAGCACTTATGAACATTGAAATCAATCAACGCTTCACTTTAAGGTAATGTAAGTGTGGGATTTAGAGGCCCATGACAAACACAATGTGTATGAATAACAGATGTAAAAGTCACAGAAGACTACCCCAACAAGTAGCACTTACTCTGTTATAAGGACAAGCCAATGCAATTGTTAGGGTACCGATCGCAACAATCCAAAGGCAGAATTAGTTGGGACTCTTAGTGCAAACATTGCACCAAATACAGGTATATTTACTACAGGCAGTGTCAAATGCAAAGACGATTGCTAACACTGGTCAAATATAGAAAAGGAAGAGACAGACCACACTGCCCCAAAGACAAGCACTGAAGAACATTGAAATCAATCAAGGCTTCAATTTAAAGTAATATAATAGTGGGATTTTGAAGCACATGACAAACACAATGTGTATGAATAACAGATGTAAAAGTCACAGAAGACTACCCCAACAAGTAGCACTTACTCTGTTATAAGGACAAGCCAATGCCATTGTTAGGGTACCGATCGCAACAATCCAAAGACAGATTTGGTTGGGACTCTCCGTGCAAACATTGCACCTAAATGCAGGTACATTTACTACAGGCAGTGTAAAATGCAAAGAAGATTGCTAACACTGGTCAAATATAGAAAAGGAAGAGACAGACCACACTGCCCCAAGACAAGCACTGAAGAACATTGAAATCAATCAAGGCTTCAATTTAAAGCAATGTAATAGTGGAATTTAGAAGCACATGACAAACACAATGTGTATGAATAACAGATGTAAAAGTCACAGAAGACTACCCCAACAAGTAGCACTTACTCTGTTATAAGGACAAGCCAATGCCATTGTTAGGGTACCGATCGCAACAATCCAAAGACAGATTTGGTTGGGACTCTCCGTGCAAACATTGCACCTAAATGCAGGTACATTTACTACAGGCAGTGTAAAATGCAAAGAAGATTGCTAACACTGGTCAAATATAGAGAAGGAACAGACAGACCACACTACCCCAAAGACAAGCACTTACGAACATTGAAATCAATCAAGGCTTCACTTTAAGGTAATGTAAGTGTGGGATTTAGTGGCCCATGACAAACACAATGTGTATAAATAACAGATGTAAAAGTCACCGAAGACTACCCCAACAAGTAGCACTTACTCTTTTATAAGGACAAGTCAATGCCATTGTTAGGGTACCGATCGCAACGATCCAAAGACAGATTTAGTTGGGACTCTCAGTGCAAACATTGCACCTAAATGCAGGTACATTTACTACAGGCAGTGTCAAATGCAAAGAATATTGCTAACACTGGTCAAATATAGAGAAGGAACAGACAGACCACACTGCCCCAAAGACAAGCACTGAAGAACATTGAAATCAATCAAGGCTTCAATTTAAAGCAATGTAATAGTGGAATTTTGAATCACATGACAAACACAATGTGTATGAATAACAGATGTAAAAGTCACAGAAGACTACCCCACCAAGTAGCACTTACTCTGTTATAAGGACAAGCAAATGCCATTGTTAGGGTACCGATCGCAACAATCCAAAGACAGATTTGGTTGGGACTCTCCGTGCAAACATTGCACCTAAATGCAGGTACATTTACTACAGGCAGTGTAAAATGCAAAGAAGATTGCTAACACTGGTCAAATATAGAGAAGGAACAGACAGATCACACTGCCCCAAAGACAAGCACTTATGAACATTGAAATCAATCAACGCTTCACTTTCAGGTAATGTAAGTGTGGGATTTAGTGGGCCATGACAAACACAATGTGTATAAATAACAGATGTAAAAGTCACAGAAAACTACCCCAACAAGTAGCACTTACTCTTTTATAAGGACAAGCCAATGCCATTGTTAGGGTACCGATCGCAACAATCCAAAGACAGATTTAGTTTGGACTCTCAGTGCAAACATTGCACCTAAATGCAGGTATATTTACTACAGGCAGTGTAAAATGCAAAGAAGATTGCTAACACTGGTCAAATATAGAAAAGGAACAGACTGATCACACTGCCCCAAAGACAAGCACTGAAGAACATTGAAATCAATCAAGGCTTCAATTTAAAGCAATGTAATAGTGGAATTTAGAAGCACATGACAAACACAATGTGTATGAATAACAGATGTAAAAGTCACAGAAGACTACCCCAACAAGTAGCACTTACTCTGTTATAAGTACAAGCCAATGCCATTGTTAGGGTACCGATCGCAACAATCCAAAGGCAGAATTAGTTGGGACTCTTAGTGCAAACATTGCACCTAAATGCAGGTACATTTACTACAGGCAGTGTAAAATGCAAAGAAGATTGCTAACACAGGTCAAATATAGAGAATGAACAGACAGATCACACTGCCCCCAAAGACAAGCACTGAAGAACATTGAAATCAATCAAGGCTTCAATTTAAAGCAATGTAATAGTGGAATTTAGAAGCACATGACAAACACAATGTGTATGAATAACAGATGTAAAAGTCACAGAAGACTACCCCAACAAGTAGCACTTACTCTGTTATAAGTACAAGCCAATGCCATTGTTAGGGTACCGATCGCAACAATCCAAAGGCAGAATTAGTTGGGACTCTTAGTGCAAACATTGCACCAAATACAGGTATATTTACTACAGGCAGTGTCAAATGCAAAGACGATTGCTAACACTGGTCAAATATAGAAAAGGAAGAGACAGACCACACTGCCCCAAAGACAAGCACTGAAGAACATTGAAATCAATCAAGGCTTCAATTTAAAGTAATATAATAGTGGGATTTTGAAGCACATGACAAACACAATGTGTATAAATAACAGATGTAAAAGTCACAGAAGACTACCCCAACAAGTAGCACTTACTCTTTTATAAGGACAAGTCAATGCCATTGTTAGGGTACCGATCGCAACGATCCAAAGATAGATTTAGTTGGGACTCTCAGTGCAAACATTGCACCTAAATGCAGGTACATTTACTACAGGAAGTGTAAAATACAAAGAAGATTGCTAACACTGGTCAAATATCGAGAAGGAACAGACAGATCACACTGCCCCAAAGACAAGCACTGAAGAACATTGAAATCAATCAAGGCTTCACTGTAAGGTCATGTAAGTGTGGGATTTAGAGGCCCATGACAAATGACATGTGTATGAATAACAGATGTAAAAGTCACAGAAGACTACCCCAACAAGTAGCACTTACTCTTTTATAAGGACAAGTCAATGCCATTGTTAGGGTACCGATCGCAACGATCCAAAGATAGATTTAGTTGGGACTCTCAGTGCAAACATTGCACCTAAATGCAGGTACATTTACTACAGGCAGTGTAAAATGCAAAGAAGATTGCTAACACTGGTCAAATATAGAAAAGGAAGAGACAGACCACACCGCCCCAAAGACAAGCACTGAAGAACATTGAAATCAATCAAGGCTTCAATTTAAAGCAATGCAATAGTGGAATTTAGAAGCACATGACAAACACAATATGTATAAATAACAGATGTAAAAGTCACAAAAAACTACCCCAACAAGCAGCACTTACTCTGTTATAAGGACAAGCCAATACCATTGTTAGGGTACCGATCGCAACAATCCAAAGACAGATTTAGTTGGGACTCTCCGTGCAAACATTGCACCTAAATGCAGGTATATTTACTACAGGCAGTGTAAAATGCAAAGAAGATTGCTAACACTGGTCAAATATAGAGAAGGAACAGACTGATCACACTGCCCCAAAGACAAGCACTGAAGAACATTGAAATCAATCAAGGCTTCAATTTAAAGCAATGTAATAGTGGAATTTAGAAGCACATGACAAACACAATGTGTATGAATAACAGATGTAAAAGTCACAGAAGACTACCCCAACAAGTAGCACTTACTCTGTTATAAGTACAAGCCAATGCCATTGTTAGGGTACCGATCGCAACAATCCAAAGGCAGAATTAGTTGGGACTCTTAGTGCAAACATTGCACCTAAATGCAGGTACATTTACTACAGGCAGTGTAAAATGTAAAGAAGATTGCTAACACAGGTCAAATATAGAGAATGAACAGACAGATCACACTGCCCCCAAAGACAAGCACTGAAGAACATTGAAATCAATCAAGGCTTCAATTTAAAGCAATGTAATAGTGGAATTTAGAAGCACATGACAAACACAATGTGTATGAATAACAGATGTAAAAGTCACAGAAGACTACCCCAACAAGTAGCACTTACTCTGTTATAAGTACAAGCCAATGCCATTGTTAGGGTACCGATCGCAACAATCCAAAGGCAGAATTAGTTGGGACTCTTAGTGCAAACATTGCACCAAATACAGGTATATTTACTACAGGCAGTGTCAAATGCAAAGACGATTGCTAACACTGGTCAAATATAGAAAAGGAAGAGACAGACCACACTGCCCCAAAGACAAGCACTGAAGAACATTGAAATCAATCAACGCTTCACTTTCAGGTAATGTAAGTGTGGGATTTAGTGGGCCATGACAAACACAATGTGTATAAATAACAGATGTAAAAGTCACAGAAAACTACCCCAACAAGTAGCACTTACTCTTTTATAAGGACAAGCCAATGCCATTGTTAGGGTACCGATCGCAACAATCCAAAGACAGATTTAGTTTGGATTCTCAGTGCAAACATTGCACCTAAATGCAGGTATATTTACTACAGGCAGTGTAAAATGCAAAGAAGATTGCTAACACTGGTCAAATATAGAAAAGGAACAGACTGATCACACTGCCCCAAAGACAAGCACTGAAGAACATTGAAATCAATCAAGGCTTCAATTTAAAGCAATGTAATAGTGGAATTTAGAAGCACATGACAAACACAATGTGTATGAATAACAGATGTAAAAGTCACAGAAGACTACCCCAACAAGTAGCACTTACTCTGTTATAAGTACAAGCCAATGCCATTGTTAGGGTACCGATCGCAACAATCCAAAGGCAGAATTAGTTGGGACTCTTAGTGCAAACATTGCACCTAAATGCAGGTACATTTACTACAGGCAGTGTAAAATGCAAAGAAGATTGCTAACACAGGTCAAATATAGAGAATGAACAGACAGATCACACTGCCCCCAAAGACAAGCACTGAAGAACATTGAAATCAATCAAGGCTTCAATTTAAAGCAATGTAATAGTGGAATTTAGAAGCACATGACAAACACAATGTGTATGAATAACAGATGTAAAAGTCACAGAAGACTACCCCAACAAGTAGCACTTACTCTGTTATAAGTACAAGCCAATGCCATTGTTAGGGTACCGATCGCAACAATCCAAAGGCAGAATTAGTTGGGACTCTTAGTGCAAACATTGCACCAAATACAGGTATATTTACTACAGGCAGTGTCAAATGCAAAGACGATTGCTAACACTGGTCAAATATAGAAAAGGAAGAGACAGACCACACTGCCCCAAAGACAAGCACTGAAGAACATTGAAATCAATCAAGGCTTCAATTTAAAGTAATATAATAGTGGGATTTTGAAGCACATGACAAACACAATGTGTATAAATAACAGATGTAAAAGTCACAGAAGACTACCCCAACAAGTAGCACTTACTCTTTTATAAGGACAAGTCAATGCCATTGTTAGGGTACCGATCGCAACGATCCAAAGATAGATTTAGTTGGGACTCTCAGTGCAAACATTGCACCTAAATGCAGGTACATTTACTACAGGAAGTGTAAAATACAAAGAAGATTGCTAACACTGGTCAAATATCGAGAAGGAACAGACAGATCACACTGCCCCAAAGACAAGCACTGAAGAACATTGAAATCAATCAAGGCTTCACTGTAAGGTCATGTAAGTGTGGGATTTAGAGGCCCATGACAAATGACATGTGTATGAATAACAGATGTAAAAGTCACAGAAGACTACCCCAACAAGTAGCACTTACTCTTTTATAAGGACAAGTCAATGCCATTGTTAGGGTACCGATCGCAACGATCCAAAGATAGATTTAGTTGGGACTCTCAGTGCAAACATTGCACCTAAATGCAGGTACATTTACTACAGGCAGTGTAAAATGCAAAGAAGATTGCTAACACTGGTCAAATATAGAAAAGGAAGAGACAGACCACACCGCCCCAAAGACAAGCACTGAAGAACATTGAAATCAATCAAGGCTTCAATTTAAAGCAATGCAATAGTGGAATTTAGAAGCACATGACAAACACAATATGTATAAATAACAGATGTAAAAGTCACAAAAAACTACCCCAACAAGCAGCACTTACTCTGTTATAAGGACAAGCCAATACCATTGTTAGGGTACCGATCGCAACAATCCAAAGACAGATTTAGTTGGGACTCTCCGTGCAAACATTGCACCTAAATGCAGGTATATTTACTACAGGCAGTGTAAAATGCAAAGAAGATTGCTAACACTGGTCAAATATAGAGAAGGAACAGACTGATCACACTGCCCCAAAGACAAGCACTGAAGAACATTGAAATCAATCAAGGCTTCAATTTAAAGCAATGTAATAGTGGAATTTAGAAGCACATGACAAACACAATGTGTATGAATAACAGATGTAAAAGTCACAGAAGACTACCCCAACAAGTAGCACTTACTCTGTTATAAGTACAAGCCAATGCCATTGTTAGGGTACCGATCGCAACAATCCAAAGGCAGAATTAGTTGGGACTCTTAGTGCAAACATTGCACCTAAATGCAGGTACATTTACTACAGGCAGTGTAAAATGTAAAGAAGATTGCTAACACAGGTCAAATATAGAGAATGAACAGACAGATCACACTGCCCCCAAAGACAAGCACTGAAGAACATTGAAATCAATCAAGGCTTCAATTTAAAGCAATGTAATAGTGGAATTTAGAAGCACATGACAAACACAATGTGTATGAATAACAGATGTAAAAGTCACAGAAGACTACCCCAACAAGTAGCACTTACTCTGTTATAAGTACAAGCCAATGCCATTGTTAGGGTACCGATCGCAACAATCCAAAGGCAGAATTAGTTGGGACTCTTAGTGCAAACATTGCACCAAATACAGGTATATTTACTACAGGCAGTGTCAAATGCAAAGACGATTGCTAACACTGGTCAAATATAGAAAAGGAAGAGACAGACCACACTGCCCCAAAGACAAGCACTGAAGAACATTGAAATCAATCAACGCTTCACTTTCAGGTAATGTAAGTGTGGGATTTAGTGGGCCATGACAAACACAATGTGTATAAATAACAGATGTAAAAGTCACAGAAAACTACCCCAACAAGTAGCACTTACTCTTTTATAAGGACAAGCCAATGCCATTGTTAGGGTACCGATCGCAACAATCCAAAGACAGATTTAGTTTGGATTCTCAGTGCAAACATTGCACCTAAATGCAGGTATATTTACTACAGGCAGTGTAAAATGCAAAGAAGATTGCTAACACTGGTCAAATATAGAAAAGGAACAGACTGATCACACTGCCCCAAAGACAAGCACTGAAGAACATTGAAATCAATCAAGGCTTCAATTTAAAGCAATGTAATAGTGGAATTTAGAAGCACATGACAAACACAATGTGTATGAATAACAGATGTAAAAGTCACAGAAGACTACCCCAACAAGTAGCACTTACTCTGTTATAAGTACAAGCCAATGCCA
Source organism: Osmerus mordax (assembly GCF_038355195.1). Classification (NCBI taxonomy): domain Eukaryota; kingdom Metazoa; phylum Chordata; class Actinopteri; order Osmeriformes; family Osmeridae; genus Osmerus; species Osmerus mordax. The sequence continues at coordinate 18,989,819 of NC_090058.1, read as the reverse complement.
TTGTTAGGGTACCGATCGCAACAATCCAAAGGCAGAATTAGTTGGGACTCTTAGTGCAAACATTGCACCTAAATGCAGGTACATTTACTACAGGCAGTGTAAAATGCAAAGAAGATTGCTAACACAGGTCAAATATAGAGAATGAACAGACAGATCACACTGCCCCCAAAGACAAGCACTGAAGAACATTGAAATCAATCAAGGCTTCAATTTAAAGCAATGTAATAGTGGAATTTAGAAGCACATGACAAACACAATGTGTATGAATAACAGATGTAAAAGTCACAGAAGACTACCCCAACAAGTAGCACTTACTCTGTTATAAGTACAAGCCAATGCCATTGTTAGGGTACCGATCGCAACAATCCAAAGGCAGAATTAGTTGGGACTCTTAGTGCAAACATTGCACCAAATACAGGTATATTTACTACAGGCAGTGTCAAATGCAAAGACGATTGCTAACACTGGTCAAATATAGAAAAGGAAGAGACAGATGTAGCGGGGTTTGCTCGTTTAAGATTAGCAATACTTAATTTAATAATAAAGCATGTAGTTCTTGGGGGCACCACCTCTTATTGTTAAAGGGATAGAGGAAACCTTATTGAATAATATTGAAATAATAGCCTTCGTAATAATCAATCTAATCTTAAGTAGTGAATTCTATGAAAGTAGAGCAGATCAGATAACGGGAGTGATACGTGAGGATTATACACAATGATTTATTTAGGAGAATGTAATTATAATGAACAAATACCAGGTAAATTATGGGTTAGTCAGAGTAGTACAGTGGCTGTATGCAAATGAGGGCGAGCAACACAATGGCTGTGTAGAGCGCGTGTGAAGGGGGGAGAGAGAGAGAGAGAGGGGTAGAGAGGGACAGGTAGGCCTTTGGGGTAACAATGGACGAGCAAGGGTAACTGACTTAGCAAGGGTTAAGTTAGCTAAATTGTAAAATACAAACAAACATCAACAATTTAATCACAACATGCCAATATATCACAAGTAAGAAATATTGCAAATCGTAGTTACTTTTGTCGGTTTGAAGAAAGAGTCAAAGGTTCGTTATGTCCAACGAATAGAAAGCGGAATCTCTCGTCAAAGTTCCGGGCGCTCAGTGAATGTGCCGATTGAGAGGAATAGGTTAGAGAGTGACCGGTTCACCTCAGTTTTAATCCTACGAACAAGCGAGGGTGATTGTACGTTTGGGGGTTTTATAATCCAAAGAACAAGGGGGGGGTCTCCGTGAAGGTGACCTCTTTCATTGGTCAGTTTCCCCCCACCTAGGCGTCGTCCTGATATCTGCCTAGGTGTGAAGTATCTGTACCTTTTGAGTTCTGTTATTTCAAACTGTCCATGGAATGCTTAAACTTCAGAATATAACAATACAACATTCATAAATGGTTTTGTTAGTATGGTACAATCATTTTGATATCAAGATTGGCTGACTTAACTATCCTTGAAGGGAAGTTATAATCAAACCTCAATTAAACAATGTTCTAAGTAAATGAGAAAAACACACATTATAACACATCAACTACTGTCATTGAAATAGTGTCCATGAGCCATGTAGTCCTTGAGAATATGTTTGTAAATCCACATAAGAAAGTTCTTCCTTATAAATCCTTTGTCTGATACTGTAGGCCGTGTGGCCTCTGTTTCTGACCCCATGCTGGGCCAGAAGCTTTGAAGCTTCTCCTCTGGGAGAAGGACAAAGGGGAAAGACCCTCTCCTTGTCGGGGGTAGGAGAAGGTGTGATGGTACCGTGTTTTGTCTGTGGACTGTGCTACACAGACCACACTGCCCCAAAGACAAGCACTGAAGAACATTGAAATCAATCAAGGCTTCAATTTAAAGTAATATAATAGTGGGATTTTGAAGCACATGACAAACACAATGTGTATGAATAACAGATGTAAAAGTCACAGAAGACTACCCCAACAAGTAGCACTTACTCTGTTATAAGGACAAGCCAATGCCATTGTTAGGGTACCGATCGCAACAATCCAAAGACAGATTTGGTTGGGACTCTCCGTGCAAACATTGCACCTAAATGCAGGTACATTTACTACAGGCAGTGTAAAATGCAAAGAAGATTGCTAACACTGGTCAAATATAGAAAAGGAAGAGACAGACCACACTGCCCCAAGACAAGCACTGAAGAACATTGAAATCAATCAAGGCTTCAATTTAAAGCAATGTAATAGTGGAATTTAGAAGCACATGACAAACACAATGTGTATGAATAACAGATGTAAAAGTCACAGAAGACTACCCCAACAAGTAGCACTTACTCTGTTATAAGGACAAGCCAATGCCATTGTTAGGGTACCGATCGCAACAATCCAAAGACAGATTTGGTTGGGACTCTCCGTGCAAACATTGCACCTAAATGCAGGTACATTTACTACAGGCAGTGTAAAATGCAAAGAAGATTGCTAACACTGGTCAAATATAGAGAAGGAACAGACAGACCACACTACCCCAAAGACAAGCACTTATGAACATTGAAATCAATCAAGGCTTCACTTTAAGGTAATGTAAGTGTGGGATTTAGTGGCCCATGACAAACACAATGTGTATAAATAACAGATGTAAAAGTCACCGAAGACTACCCCAACAAGTAGCACTTACTCTTTTATAAGGACAAGTCAATGCCATTGTTAGGGTACCGATCGCAACGATCCAAAGACAGATTTAGTTGGGACTCTCAGTGCAAACATTGCACCTAAATGCAGGTACATTTACTACAGGCAGTGTCAAATGCAAAGAATATTGCTAACACTAGTCAAATATAGAGAAGGAACAGACAGACCACACTGCCCCAAAGACAAGCACTGAAGAACATTGAAATCAATCAAGGCTTCAATTTAAAGCAATGTAATAGTGGAATTTTGAATCACATGACAAACACAATGTGTATGAATAACAGATGTAAAAGTCACAGAAGACTACCCCACCAAGTAGCACTTACTCTGTTATAAGGACAAGCCAATGCCATTGTTAGGGTACCGATCGCAACAATCCAAAGACAGATTTGGTTGGGACTCTCCGTGCAAACATTGCACCTAAATGCAGGTACATTTACTACAGGCAGTGTAAAATGCAAAGAAGATTGCTAACACTGGTCAAATATAGAGAAGGAACAGACTGATCACACTGCCCCAAAGACAAGCACTTATGAACATTGAAATCAATCAACGCTTCACTTTCAGGTAATGTAAGTGTGGGATTTAGTGGGCCATGACAAACACAATGTGTATAAATAACAGATGTAAAAGTCACAGAAAACTACCCCAACAAGTAGCACTTACTCTTTTATAAGGACAAGCCAATGCCATTGTTAGGGTACCGATCGCAACAATCCAAAGACAGATTTAGTTTGGACTCTCAGTGCAAACATTGCACCTAAATGCAGGTATATTTACTACAGGCAGTGTAAAATGCAAAGAAGATTGCTAACACTGGTCAAATATAGAAAAGGAACAGACTGATCACACTGCCCCAAAGACAAGCACTGAAGAACATTGAAATCAATCAAGGCTTCAATTTAAAGCAATGTAATAGTGGAATTTAGAAGCACATGACAAACACAATGTGTATGAATAACAGATGTAAAAGTCACAGAAGACTACCCCAACAAGTAGCACTTACTCTGTTATAAGTACAAGCCAATGCCATTGTTAGGGTACCGATCGCAACAATCCAAAGGCAGAATTAGTTGGGACTCTTAGTGCAAACATTGCACCTAAATGCAGGTACATTTACTACAGGCAGTGTAAAATGCAAAGAAGATTGCTAACACAGGTCAAATATAGAGAATGAACAGACAGATCACACTGCCCCCAAAGACAAGCACTGAAGAACATTGAAATCAATCAAGGCTTCAATTTAAAGCAATGTAATAGTGGAATTTAGAAGCACATGACAAACACAATGAGTATGAATAACAGATGTAAAAGTCACAGAAGACTACCCCAACAAGTAGCACTTACTCTGTTATAAGTACAAGCCAATGCCATTGTTAGGGTACCGATCGCAACAATCCAAAGGCAGAATTAGTTGGGACTCTTAGTGCAAACATTGCACCAAATACAGGTATATTTACTACAGGCAGTGTCAAATGCAAAGACGATTGCTAACACTGGTCAAATATAGAAAAGGAAGAGACAGACCACACTGCCCCAAAGACAAGCACTGAAGAACATTGAAATCAATCAAGGCTTCAATTTAAAGTAATATAATAGTGGGATTTTGAAGCACATGACAAACACAATGTGTATAAATAACAGATGTAAAAGTCACAGAAGACTACCCCAACAAGTAGCACTTACTCTTTTATAAGGACAAGTCAATGCCATTGTTAGGGTACCGATCGCAACGATCCAAAGATAGATTTAGTTGGGACTCTCAGTGCAAACATTGCACCTAAATGCAGGTACATTTACTACAGGAAGTGTAAAATACAAAGAAGATTGCTAACACTGGTCAAATATCGAGAAGGAACAGACAGATCACACTGCCCCAAAGACAAGCACTGAAGAACATTGAAATCAATCAAGGCTTCACTGTAAGGTCATGTAAGTGTGGGATTTAGAGGCCCATGACAAATGACATGTGTATGAATAACAGATGTAAAAGTCACAGAAGACTACCCCAACAAGTAGCACTTACTCTTTTATAAGGACAAGTCAATGCCATTGTTAGGGTACCGATCGCAACGATCCAAAGATAGATTTAGTTGGGACTCTCAGTGCAAACATTGCACCTAAATGCAGGTACATTTACTACAGGCAGTGTAAAATGCAAAGAAGATTGCTAACACTGGTCAAATATAGAAAAGGAAGAGACAGACCACACCGCCCCAAAGACAAGCACTGAAGAACATTGAAATCAATCAAGGCTTCAATTTAAAGCAATGCAATAGTGGAATTTAGAAGCACATGACAAACACAATATGTATAAATAACAGATGTAAAAGTCACAAAAAACTACCCCAACAAGCAGCACTTACTCTGTTATAAGGACAAGCCAATACCATTGTTAGGGTACCGATCGCAACAATCCAAAGACAGATTTAGTTGGGACTCTCCGTGCAAACATTGCACCTAAATGCAGGTATATTTACTACAGGCAGTGTAAAATGCAAAGAAGATTGCTAACACTGGTCAAATATAGAGAAGGAACAGACTGATCACACTGCCCCAAAGACAAGCACTGAAGAACATTGAAATCAATCAAGGCTTCAATTTAAAGCAATGTAATAGTGGAATTTAGAAGCACATGACAAACACAATGTGTATGAATAACAGATGTAAAAGTCACAGAAGACTACCCCAACAAGTAGCACTTACTCTGTTATAAGTACAAGCCAATGCCATTGTTAGGGTACCGATCGCAACAATCCAAAGGCAGAATTAGTTGGGACTCTTAGTGCAAACATTGCACCTAAATGCAGGTACATTTACTACAGGCAGTGTAAAATGTAAAGAAGATTGCTAACACAGGTCAAATATAGAGAATGAACAGACAGATCACACTGCCCCCAAAGACAAGCACTGAAGAACATTGAAATCAATCAAGGCTTCAATTTAAAGCAATGTAATAGTGGAATTTAGAAGCACATGACAAACACAATGTGTATGAATAACAGATGTAAAAGTCACAGAAGACTACCCCAACAAGTAGCACTTACTCTGTTATAAGTACAAGCCAATGCCATTGTTAGGGTACCGATCGCAACAATCCAAAGGCAGAATTAGTTGGGACTCTTAGTGCAGATGTAACCCAGATATATTTTCAGTCAGCTAATGCTTTTCTGTATTATCACTGTTTTTGGTGTGTGTCTCTTTAAGGGTTACGACCACTTTATGTTGCGGCAGCTTTACGACTGCTGTTTTACGGTGTGTGTTATTGTTACCTTGGAGACTAAGTTTTTCGCGGGTAGATCTCTTCTTCAATGCCTGCAAGCAATGTGTGGTCCAGCTGTGATTCTCCTGCTGTTTAATTTTGGAGTTTAACTTGTTAAAGTATTTTTAAGTGAAATATTTACCGTACAAAGTACTCGGTTTTCTTTGGATAATATCCGAAAGTCCGTCGGTAACGTTTATCCACAAGAAGACCGTTTGCAAGGAACTCCGCCGATTGAATGAACATTAACGAGACGCTGCCGCTGTTTCCTGAGTGCTTTCCTGTGGCTCGTGAGCTCGTGAAGAGCCGTCGTCATCTTCTGAATATCCTGAGGATTGCAGGCAAAACTACTGAACCACCACACACATATAGAGCTCTATAATATTATTGCTGGCCAGCACGTTACTTAATTTTTTGTTGTTGCTAAAGACAATATAAGGACACTTCAAGATTTGTTCTATGTTCTATAAGAAGACCGTTCGGTATTCATTTTGTTTTAATGGACTGAGAAAGAGACATTTAATTAAAGAAGACGAGTAACATTCCTTCAGGTATTTTTGTTCTGAATAACAGGGTGTTGTTCAGACATTTAAGTATTTGGTTAACTGCCTAAAAAAAAAAAAAGGGGAAATATATATATATATATTTTTTTTTTCTAATTGCTATAATCACATTTCCATGTGATTTAAGGTTTACTGTTTTATGATGTTCCTGCCCTACATTGTAATCAAGTAAGACGCATTTCAGTTCAGCAAATGTTAAATAAAACTGGATCGATAGTAAACTGCTATCACAACCCGAGGAAATTCTGTTTATTGGTTACAGACGAAAATTGGCGCCCGAACAGGGACTGAAGTGTGTCTACTTGATCTTAAATATAAAAACTCTTTAAAGTATAATCATCTGAAAATTGTAAGGTTGGGTTAATTGAGAAAACAAAATGGAGTTTTGTGACATGTATGGTTTTGACCCAGAGCGCACAGTTATGCTTAAGGGTGTCCCAGATGAGGTTAAACTGGAAGATGTAAAAAGGGTTTTTGCATTACTAGATGATGTTGTTGGAGTGCATCACATTGACAGCCTTCCCAATACCATTCTGTGTCAGTTTAGCGAGTCTTTAACTCCAATGCTTCTAGACCGCGAGCATCCAGCTGATGACTCATATTGGGAGGTTATGCAGATAGATGAATACTGTCCACCTAAGTCAGTCAGTGAGCCACCCACAGATGATGTAGTGCCTCTTGCTCGTGCTATTAATGACATGACAGTCAATTTCAGAGAGCAGGTAAATGATTTAGCTCTAACATATAACATGAGCCCCATTACTTTGAATCAAGTAGCAGTGAATCATATTTCTGGAAAAGGGGATAGTGACAAGGGCCCAGTAACTTCTACCCCAGCATCTGCTCTTGAAGCCCCGGCATTTAAAGCACAGTCTACCCCTAATCCAAGACCGGTTGTCTTCAGTGCTGATAGCTATTCATCCAGTCCAAGACAGGCCCCTAATGACACTCTGCTTGTTGACCCCCTCCCTGCAGATGTTCAGAGAGTAATCGTGGAACATATTGTAAAACACGATTCCCTGGTGTTCATTCCACCTGCAAGAGAACTGCGTCCATTCTCTGGAAATTCTCCTAAACCTTCCACAGAGGTGGATTACAAAGTGTGGCGGCTTAGAGCTAAGCAAGTAATAAACGACTCCAGCCTGTCAGAGGCACAGCAGCGACGTATGCTTCTTGATAGCCTTCATACCCCTGCTTTAAATGTGGCTTTCTCTATTGGAGCCCAAGCCCCACCAAGTGACTATCTCCATGAACTAGACAAGGCTTATGGTAACGTTACAGGAGGTGAGGAGCTGTATATTCAGTTCTTAGAGACCCATCAGGACAGTGGGGAGAAAGCATCCGACTACCTGCGTCGACTCCAAACTCTGTTACAGGAAGTAGTTGAAAATAAAGGTGTGGCTAAACAAAATGGTGATTCTCAACTTTTAAAGCAGTTCCTAAGAGGCTGCTGGGAAGACAGTATGATAACCACATTGCACCTAAAAGAACAACTCAATGACCCCTCCCAGAGCACGCCCACTTTCTCGGAGTTGCTGTTCAAAATAAGAAATTATGAGAAAGAAAGTCAGCTAAAGGAAATGAGGAAAAAGCGACATACTGCTGGGAGCACAACCAAAGTTCATACTAAGACACACCTAACTACTGATGAGTCTGAGCCCCCTAGCAACAAAGTTCTAGCGGTGTGCGATGCTAACACTAGGGAGCAGCTTGAGGAGAGAATCAGACTGTTAGAGGCTGAGCTAAAGCAAAGTGTCACTACTCTAAATGCCAATCCCCCCAGATATGATAGAGCAGGACGAAAGTTCTCACCGAAAGCAAAAGGCAGCAACACAGCTCCACCACTCCAAGCCGTGCCCACAGAGAATCTCATTAAAGCAGGCAGGTTTTGTTACAATTGTGGAGAGGAGTCACATATGATGCCGCAATGCACAAACCAAACTAATGCTGTGCTGGTGCAGAAGAAACTTTGTGAGAGACACCAAACTAGACAAACCCAACGTCCACTAAGCTACCAACAGACAAGCCCCCAGCCAAATCTGTCTTTAAACAGTTAAGGGCTCCTGCTGTGGGACAAGCAGGAGCTCAGTGTCAAACTAGTTCCCCTGTTTTGAGCCGGTGCATGCAGGAACCCCCAAATGCATCAGCAACTATTCAGATTCCAGCAGGACTTGTTGGAGAGCCTTGTGATAGTGAAGCATGGTTAGATGGAGTCCAATGCAATTGCATAATTGACACAGGGTCTCAAGTAACAATCATATCCCAGTCATTTTATTCCCGTTACCTTCCCCACCGACAGTTATTCTCTATCAAAGATGCCCTAAACATTGAAGGTGCAGCGGGACAAAAGGTTCCATATTTGGGCTATGTTGAAGTGGATGTGCAGTTCCCTAAAGATAAATGTGGCACAAACCAATGTTTTCACATCTTAGCTTTAGTAAGCCCAGATCAGTCATACAATGACAAGCATTCTTTGCTTGTAGGTACTAATGTCCTGCGTCCAATGATCCAAGACTGCATTAAGCAAGGCGGAACTAAGTTCCCAGAAACCCTTTCTATCCAGGCCAGCTGGCTAATGGCTTATGCAGAGTGTGACAACCGGACTGACTCCCAAACAAAAGATGCCAAAGTTCTGCGTGTAAGGCTCAGCAGCAAAGTACCCATACGCTTGAAGCGTGGAGAGCTTTGTACTTTAAAGGGCATCTGTCACAATAAACCTGGTGAAGGTGAGTTCCAAGCTCTTGTGGGTGGTACGGAGGAAATACCCATGCCAGGAGGCCTGATTGTCTATGACCAGATAGTGGATGTAAAGCCTCAATCCCACAATAAATTTAAGCTTGCTGTCAAAAATATTTCTCAGCGTGACATCACCTTATACCCAAAAACAGTCATTGCAGAGTGCTCTCCCATTGACTGGGCAGTGCCCGTTTCACACTTTGAACAGAACAAACAGTCAGATGTTGCCTTTCCACAGACACATGCTCTGTCGGTGTCACAAAATGAAAAGATCAATTCAGCAGCTGAAATCTTCTATCCTGATTTCAGCGACAGCCCCATAGCACCAGAACTAAGGGAGCACATACAGGCTAGAATAAACAAAGAAGTGCCAGATGCGTTTTCTAGACATGATCTAGATGTTGGTAACATTGCAGGAGTCACCCATCGCATAGAGCTTGACCCTCATGTACCATTCAAAGAGCGAACTCGACGTGTCTCACCTGCCGACTTCAATGACTTAAAAAGGCATCTCCAAGACCTTTTGGCCATAGGCATCATAGAGGAATCACATAGCCCCTATGCCTCTCCAATTGTTCTTGTCCGGAAAAAGAACGGAGATCTGCGGATGGTGGTGGATTACCGCAGACTGAACAACTTGACTAAAAAAGATGCCTACCCATTACCCCGTATAGAGGAGACATTCTCCCTGCTGTCAGGCTCAAAATGGTTCACTGTACTCGATCTAAAGAGTGGGTACTATCAGATGGAGGTTGAACCCTCTGATCGGCCAAAGACAGCATTCACAACACCCTTTGGAACATGGCAATTTCGGAGAATGCCCCAAGGCCTGACCAACTCTCCAGCAACCTTCCAGCGAACCATGGAGAAGGTGATGCAAGGTATCAACCTCCAAGAGGTTGTTGCTTTCCTCGACGATCTCATAATATTCTCTGGCTCTTTGGAGGAACATGAGGAGAGATTAATGAAGGTTCTCAAACGCGTCTCTGATTTTGGCCTCAAACTGTCCCCTTCCAAATGCAAATTCTTCCAGACCTCTGTGAAATATCTAGGGCATGTGATATCTGCTGAGGGAATCCAACCCGATCCTGACAAAGTTGCTGCTGTAAAAGAATGGCCCCGGCCACAAACAGCCAAAGAGCTTCGGTCGTTTTTAGGTTTCACAGGGTATTACCGAAGATTTGTGAGAGAGTATGCCAGGGTTGTTAGGCCACTAAATGATTTGTTGAAAGGAGATCTAGCGCCCAGGCACAAAGGCCCTAACTCCTGGCCAAGAAAACAGTCACATCCACTTGGTGCATTATGGACCGCTGATTGCCAAGCAGCATTTGAGCTCATTATTGAGAAATTAACATCTGCCCCTGTGCTTGCGTTTTCCAACTGGCAGCTCCCATATGTGCTCCACACTGACGCCAGTATGACCGGTTTAGGTGCAGCCCTGTACCAGGTCCAAGATGGCCAAACCCGAGTGGTAGCATACGCCAGTCGTGGTCTCTCTAAAAGTGAGAAAAACTACCCCGTGCATAAGCTAGAATTTCTCGCCCTTAAATGGGCGGTCAGTGAAAAGTTTCATGACTATTTGTACGGGGCTAACTTCAAAGTGCTAACGGATAATAATCCTCTGACATACGTGTTGACAAGTGCAAAGCTAGATGCCGCGAGCCACAGATGGCTTGCTTCTCTATCATTGTTCAACTTTGACATCCATTACAAATCTGGTGTGCTGAATATCGATGCTGATGGGCTCTCGAGGAGGCCTCATGAACCATCCGAAGACGATGATGAGTCTCGAGAGATGGACCAGAGAATCTCCGGTATGCTAGATCGCGCTAGCCTCTCACTTGAGGAGTTCCAGGTTTTGGATGGGGAGACAGTGAGCACTCTTTGTATGCGCCACGGTGTCAATGTTCATGCAGTTTCACAAGACAATCGGGATCCGGATAGTGTCATACCTGCAGTGGAAACTCTCTTGTGTCATGAAAGTGCGGTCCCTGATGATCTGGAAGATCCAGTCCCTGGGCCAGGACAATCAGCTCTGCCAGAAATGTCTATGGAGGACTGGCATCAGTTGCAGAGGGAAGACGCAGTATTGGCACAAGTTATTTGTATACTGGAAGAGCAGCCTGACACTGAGGTATTTGATAAAACGTCTGTGGAGCCAGAGGTTGCTCAACTCTTACGTGAGAGATCAAAATTACTCTTGAAGGATGGAGTGTTATGCCGCAAGGTTCTCAACCAAAGAGGTGAAGCGTTTCTTCAACTTGTCATACCCAGTAGTCACAGAGAACGAGCCTTCCAAGGTATTCATGATGAGACAGGCCACATGGGTATCGAAAGAACTTTGGAATTAGCTAGAGCAAGGTTCTACTGGCCGAAGATGGCGAAATACATTGAGACAAAGTGCAAAAGCTGTGAAAGATGTGTCAAACGAAAATCTAAGGTGCAAAAGGCATCCAAACTAGTTAACATCAAAGTCAGTGGTCCCCTTGAGTTAGTCTGTATGGATTTTCTGACAATTGAACCTGACTCAAGAGACACTAGAAACATATTGGTCATAACTGATCACTTTACAAAATATGCACAGGCATATACGACTAGAGACCAGACAGCCAAGACTGTTGCCACAGTGTTATGGGAAAACTTCATTTGTCACTATGGTTTTCCACGCAGGCTGCATAGTGATCAAGGAGCCTGTTTTGAGTCAGAAGTTGTAGCAGAACTTTGTAAGCATGCTGGAATCGCCAAGTCTCGCACAACACCCTACCACCCGAGAGGGAATCCGGTAGAACGATTCAACAGGACTCTGCTCGACCTCTTGGGAACGCTGGAGGACAAAAAGAAAGAGGAATGGAGGAAATATGTCAAGCCCCTTGTACATGCATATAATTGTACACGGAACGATGTGACTGGCGAAGCCCCTTTTCTACTCATGTTTGGCAGAGAGCCGCGTCTCCCCATTGACCTCTGTTTTGGCATCAGCCCTCAGGGTCACAACCCCAAAACGCACACACAATATGTGCGAGACCTAAAGAAAAGACTCAGACACGCATATGAGCTAGCGTCAAGAAATGCTGAAAAACGGCAGTTGTTGAACAAAAGGCGCTGGGATGCTAAGGTGACCGCCTTGCCTTTAGAGGTAGGGGATCGAGTCCTTGTGAGGAATCTGAGTCTCAGGAAGAAGCACAAAATCTCTGACAAATGGGAATCCACTGTTTACGTTGTTGCCAAACAGCCGGATGAGAGTATCCCTGTGTATGTTGTCAGGCCCGATAATGGTGAGGGCAGAGAGCGGGTTTTGCATCGAGATATGCTTCTTCCCTGTGGGTTCTTACCTGCAACTTTAGAAGCGGATCCTGTGAGTACTGTTGTGCAGGCAATCCCGACTCAAGTTCCTGAGGTGACTGATGAGGGAGATATTGAGGATGATTTGTCTTCAATGGAAGTGGATCAAGACTTGGAAACTCAGAACACGAGCCTTGAAACCCCTGAACAGAGTACCTCTCAGTCTCAAAATCCCCTAAATCCTGATGCCCCTGAATTTATGTCAGATCAGCATGGTTTGTCAGACACTGAGACTGTAATTAGTCCAGGCCCGTCCCAGGCTAGGCCTCAGAGAACAAGGGTACCACCAGCTTATCTTAGTGACTACCAAGTTGGTCGCAAAGCCCATTGTAAACATCACACCTTAAGTCCCCCTGCACAGCAGACACTGTTTTATGGTTTCTTATTGTCCTTGCAGCAGCAAATTGCAGGATTAGTTCAGTCTCTAGCCGTAGGTAGTGACGGGGACGTCACATTTTAAGTGGGGGAGGATGTAACCCAGATATATTTTCAGTCAGCTAATGCTTTTCTGTATTATCACTGTTTTTGGTGTGTGTCTCTTTAAGGGTTACGACCACTTTATGTTGCGGCAGCTTTACGACTGCTGTTTTACGGTGTGTGTTATTGTTACCTTGGAGACTAAGTTTTTCGCGGGTAGATCTCTTCTTCAATGCCTGCAAGCAATGTGTGGTCCAGCTGTGATTCTCCTGCTGTTTAATTTTGGAGTTTAACTTGTTAAAGTATTTTTAAGTGAAATATTTACCGTACAAAGTACTCGGTTTTCTTTGGATAATATCCGAAAGTCCGTCGGTAACGTTTATCCACAAGAAGACCGTTTGCAAGGAACTCCGCCGATTGAATGAACATTAACGAGACGCTGCCGCTGTTTCCTGAGTGCTTTCCTGTGGCTCGTGAGCTCGTGAAGAGCCGTCGTCATCTTCTGAATATCCTGAGGATTGCAGGCAAAACTACTGAACCACCACACACATATAGAGCTCTATAATATTTTTGCTGGCCAGCACGTTACTTAATTTTTTGTTGTTGCTAAAGACAATATAAGGACACTTCAAGATTTGTTCTATGTTCTATAAGAAGACCGTTCGGTATTCATTTTGTTTTAATGGACTGAGAAAGAGACATTTAATTAAAGAAGACGAGTAACATTCCTTCAGGTATTTTTGTTCTGAATAACAGGGTGTTGTTCAGACATTTAAGTATTTGGTTAACTGCCTAAAAAAAAAAAAAGGGGAAATATATATATATATATTTTTTTTTTCTAATTGCTATAATCACATTTCCATGTGATTTAAGGTTTACTGTTTTATGATGTTCCTGCCCTACATTGTAATCAAGTAAGACGCATTTCAGTTCAGCAAATGTTAAATAAAACTGGATCGATAGTAAACTGCTATCACAACCCGAGGAAATTCTGTTTATTGGTTACACAAACATTGCACCAAATACAGGTATATTTACTACAGGCAGTGTCAAATGCAAAGACGATTGCTAACACTGGTCAAATATAGAAAAGGAAGAGACAGACCACACTGCCCCAAAGACAAGCACTGAAGAACATTGAAATCAATCAACGCTTCACTTTCAGGTAATGTAAGTGTGGGATTTAGTGGGCCATGACAAACACAATGTGTATAAATAACAGATGTAAAAGTCACAGAAAACTACCCCAACAAGTAGCACTTACTCTTTTATAAGGACAAGCCAATGCCATTGTTAGGGTACCGATCGCAACAATCCAAAGACAGATTTAGTTTGGATTCTCAGTGCAAACATTGCACCTAAATGCAGGTATATTTACTACAGGCAGTGTAAAATGCAAAGAAGATTGCTAACACTGGTCAAATATAGAAAAGGAACAGACTGATCACACTGCCCCAAAGACAAGCACTGAAGAACATTGAAATCAATCAAGGCTTCAATTTAAAGCAATGTAATAGTGGAATTTAGAAGCACATGACAAACACAATGTGTATGAATAACAGATGTAAAAGTCACAGAAGACTACCCCAACAAGTAGCACTTACTCTGTTATAAGTACAAGCCAATGCCATTGTTAGGGTACCGATCGCAACAATCCAAAGGCAGAATTAGTTGGGACTCTTAGTGCAAACATTGCACCTAAATGCAGGTACATTTACTACAGGCAGTGTAAAATGCAAAGAAGATTGCTAACACAGGTCAAATATAGAGAATGAACAGACAGATCACACTGCCCCCAAAGACAAGCACTGAAGAACATTGAAATCAATCAAGGCTTCAATTTAAAGCAATGTAATAGTGGAATTTAGAAGCACATGACAAACACAATGTGTATGAATAACAGATGTAAAAGTCACAGAAGACTACCCCAACAAGTAGCACTTACTCTGTTATAAGTACAAGCCAATGCCATTGTTAGGGTACCGATCGCAACAATCCAAAGGCAGAATTAGTTGGGACTCTTAGTGCAAACATTGCACCAAATACAGGTATATTTACTACAGGCAGTGTCAAATGCAAAGACGATTGCTAACACTGGTCAAATATAGAAAAGGAAGAGACAGATGTAGCGGGGTTTGCTCGTTTAAGATTAGCAATACTTAATTTAATAATAAAGCATGTAGTTCTTGGGGGCACCACCTCTTATTGTTAAAGGGATAGAGGAAACCTTATTGAATAATATTGAAATAATAGCCTTCGTAATAATCAATCTAATCTTAAGTAGTGAATTCTATGAAAGTAGAGCAGATCAGATAACGGGAGTGATACGTGAGGATTATACACAATGATTTATTTAGGAGAATGTAATTATAATGAACAAATACCAGGTAAGTTATGGGTTAGTCAGAGTAGTACAGTGGCTGTATGCAAATGAGGGCGAGCAACACAATGGCTGTGTAGAGCGCGTGTGAAGGGGGGAGAGAGAGAGAGAGAGGGGTAGAGAGGGACAGGTAGGCCTTTGGGGTAACAATGGACGAGCAAGGGTAACTGACTTAGCAAGGGTTAAGTTAGCTAAATTGTAAAATACAAACAAACATCAACAATTTAATCACAACATGCCAATATATCACAAGTAAGAAATATTGCAAATCGTAGTTACTTTTGTCGGTTTGAAGAAAGAGTCAAAGGTTCGTTATGTCCAACGAATAGAAAGCGGAATCTCTCGTCAAAGTTCCGGGCGCTCAGTGAATGTGCCGATTGAGAGGAATAGGTTAGAGAGTGACCGGTTCACCTCAGTTTTAATCCTACGAACAAGCGAGGGTGATTGTACGTTTGGGGGTTTTATAATCCAAAGAACAAGGGGGGGGTCTCCGTGAAGGTGACCTCTTTCATTGGTCAGTTTCCCCCCACCTAGGCGTCGTCCTGATATCTGCCTAGGTGTGAAGTATCTGTACCTTTTGAGTTCTGTTATTTCAAACTGTCCATGGAATGCTTAAACTTCAGAATATAACAATACAACATTCATAAATGGTTTTGTTAGTATGGTACAATCATTTTGATATCAAGATTGGCTGACTTAACTATCCTTGAAGGGAAGTTATAATCAAACCTCAATTAAACAATGTTCTAAGTAAATGAGAAAAACACACATTATAACACATCAACTACTGTCATTGAAATAGTGTCCATGAGCCATGTAGTCCTTGAGAATATGTTTGTAAATCCACATAAGAAAGTTCTTCCTTATAAATCCTTTGTCTGATACTGTAGGCCGTGTGGCCTCTGTTTCTGACCCCATGCTGGGCCAGAAGCTTTGAAGCTTCTCCTCTGGGAGAAGGACAAAGGGGAAAGACCCTCTCCTTGTCGGGGGTAGGAGAAGGTGTGATGGTACCGTGTTTTGTCTGTGGACTGTGCTACATATCCCCCTGCTGGCAACGTCCGATGACTCGACGTCGTTGGGCTGTTGGCACGTAAGAAGAGCAGAGAACAGACAAACACGACAGTACGATAGCATTTCTACTGGACACATTGGCATGAGTGGACTCTAAACAACGTAGGAATCAATGGGGCTAACTTGGGTCCTATTTCTAAGTTTCTCTGGGCTAAGGTTCTATGCCTAAAATGAAAGGAAAAAATAAAAGGAAAAGGAAAGAGAGAGAGAGAGGAGAAAGATTAAAATAAAATAATAGAAGTGGAAGTGGGCTTTGACTTCCTTCATAAACCTCATTTGTCAGGGGCCAGGGTAGTTTGGTTATGAGGCGTTGTAGCCTATTATTTTGACAGTACCTCAAGGTCATTCATGTTGGGTTTTCTGGTAACAGATTAAAATATTTGATAGATTGGTGGAGCCATATTTGTCTCATGACAGTATTTTCCTATTATTTTTGGTTTAAAGGAACATTCATTCTTGAACTTTGAGGCATTTTGGCCAAGGCACCTGTTGTGCACTTGTTTCATCAGCAGTTTGGCAGGGTCAGGTTGCTGGTATAAGGCCAGGCCAGGCCTCTGTGCATGGCCTGTTGTCCGCGAGTAGCGGTGTTTTCTTCCAGGGTTTGTGCCACCTTGTCACAGTTGGGGTGCTTCTTCTGGGATGCTCGTCGGCCATGGTAGGTTTTCCTACTTTCTGCACTCTCATCCAGTTGGCATCATGTGACTTCTTTTGGACCTGTGATGCTTTTCGTCGCAGGTGGGTTTCTGATGGCAGCCGACGGTCATGGCGTTGTGCTGATTCTCTTTGAACCGTGTGTCTCGATGGGTGAGTGGCGTAGCTCTGGGGCGGTCTGGAGCGGCCATCTAACCCATGGATCGGGTCCTCTTCTGAGAGATGTGGATTAGACGTGGGATGTCCCCCCCCTTCCACTGTGAAGACTGTGTTCTGGACTTCAGGGTGAGGCAGTGGATAGGGCTTCTTGACGTGGGTCCACATCTGGTTTCGTTTGAAGTCAATGAGGGGTTCCAGTCTGTTGAGTAGATCGTGTCCAATCAGCAGTTTTTCGGTCTCAAGCGGTGAGACATGGATGGGGTGGATTAGGGACATTTCCCCAAATGTTAGCTTCAAGTACAGTGTCTCTGTGACTGGAGCTTTGTTTTGGGTGAAGCTTGTGATGTTGAATTCACTATCTTCACTTTTAATCCATCTTCTGTTTGATCTGGCTATTTCTTTTAGCTGAGCGTCCAAGGTGGGTGCAATCAGGCAGATTTCTGCACCCGTGTCCAGCAATCCTTCGCAGGGCACTTCATCTTCAAGTGTGATGGGGACATAGCTTCGGTTAGCTCTTCCTTTTCTGGAAAGCTCACCCAGAAATGTGTGTAACTGTGGGGCTTGTTTGTGTGTTGTTGTTTCTGGAGGTTGTCTAGGGTTGTTGTGTTCGTTTTGGTACGGTGTGGGTCTTGTTGAGTGGTTTCGTGCATTATAGGAGGGTTGCTTGTAGACGGGTCTGGGTTCGTAGGGTGTCTGGAGTTCTCTTCCTTCTAGTTGTAGTTGTGAATCTGATTCCACCGCATAGACGTTTGAGTCTGGAGCTCGGTTGTTGTTCGCCCATGATCTATATGCCATGTCCCTTAGCTGCAGAGCCGTCATGGTTTCCTGGTTCGCAAAGGTCGTCATGAAGGGTTTTATGGATTGGGAGAGGTTGTTGATGAACACTGACTTGAACATGGGAGTTTCTTCTCCTCCGGGTTGGTTTTCTGTTGCAAAATAAGCTTTCCTGAACCTCTCATAGAATGTCTTTGGGTTTTCGTTGGCCTTTTGTTTTGTGTGCAGGGCGGTAGTGCAGCAGGAGCCTTTACTTTCTGAGTGCCAAGCCTTGAGGGTCCGGCAAGCCATGTCATAGCTGTGGCGTTCTCCAGCAGGTTGCCTGTCAAGCAGGGCTCTGATTGAGCTGGAAGAGGTGTTCTTCAACAGGTACAGCTTGTCCGCGTCTGTAGCTGTAGGCAGGCGTTCCAGATTGTAGTTCAGTTGTTCTAGATACATCTCAATGCTCTGAGTGGGATTGTCTGGATCAAACCTTTCTATGTTCCTGCTAATTCTTGATAACCGATCTAGGGACGCTGCTGATTGCAGTACATGCGATTTCCTTGCATTCTGTTGTTGGGCTGGGCTTGAGGGTTCATCATCATCCCATCTGTTTGGGGCTGTGGTCTGGCCGCGACGTTCAAGTTGGAATTGTAGCTCCATTTTCTGGTCATCCAGTCTTCTGCTCGGCTGCTCCACATCTTCTGTTTCCCTTGTTCTTCGTGGATTCGTGTCAGCTTGGTACCGAGATTGGCTGGGAGGGGATGTATCCCTATATGGTCTTCTTGTTTCGTACTCGGAGTGGAGGGGTGCTTCAGGTGAGTGCAGCTGTCTTGGGTACTGGTTTCTTGGTTGCAGATCCATTTCTCTGATGTCAGTTCTCCACCTTCGGTCGGTGTTTGAGTTTTCTTTGTCTAGGATCGTGGCGTTCGCTTTGTTCAGCTTATGAATGGTAGATAGTAGTTCCACTTTTGTTTCATGTAAGTCTTTCTTCATTGTCTCCCTGTCAGCTGTGATGTGTGAGAGATCTTGGTCCAGGTGTTGGAATTTTGTGTAGAGAGTCTGCAATTCTTCTTTTAGGTGGTCGTAGTCTGCTACTTTGTCATTAGTTTCATCCAATATCTTCACTGTGTTTTCCATGAGGGCGGTTGAGTCCTTTTTGCTTTCCAGAACCCCCTGCATTACTTCTTTTAGGTCTCCCAGTTCCGTAGCCAGTTCCTTGTTCTCCTGTTGCAGTGTTTCCTGGATTTCTTGTTCTATTTCTTTAGCCTTGAGGGCATCCCTGAGGGTTGTTTCCTGTTCCATTAGCTGCGTTTCCTGTTCCGTTAGCTGTTTTCTAGCTCTATCTAGTTCTTTAGTCAGGTCGCTGGTTTCCTGTTCCATTTGCTCCCATCGGTCTTGTTTTTTTTCTTTTTCTTTGAGGGCATCCTTGAGGGTTATTTCCTGTTCCATTAGCTGCGTTTCCTGTTCCGTTAGCTGTTTTCTAGCTCTATCTAGTTCTTTAGTCAGGTCGCTGGTTTCCTGTTCCAGCCGTCCCTGGTTTTGTCGTTCTCTTTCTTTTTCTTGTTTTGCATTTTCTTGATCTTGGAGAGCTTGCTCCCATTGTGTTTTGACATCTGCAATTGATAACCTGAGTTGTGCAGCATAGTTTAGACCGAGGCTGGATATGCATTTGATGGTTTGGGGTTTGTCCAATATTTGGCCCACATTTTGTGCGACTACTTCTTGAGTCTTCTTGGTGATCGTATCGAAAGGTAGTCCGGTCAGGGTCTCCACATATCCTGGGTTTTCTTTCTTGGATAGGTAGACTATCAGTTTCTCAGCTTCCGTGAGGTGAGACATGTTTGGTTCGGCTACTGGAAGTTATTAACACAATGCTATTGTGATAATGTTGATAGGCACTTTAGTTTTGTAGTGGTTCTCTTTTAGGTAAATATATATATCCTTCTTTTTGTCTTTTTTTTTTTTAATTAATATTAAAATTAAAATCAGAAGTTAATATTCAAAGATTAACAATCAAAAACTGAGATTAATATTCAGAAATTAAATCTAACATTAAAGTCACCACCCAGGATCAAAGATTCAAAAAAAAGATAAAATTGTTTACCAAATTAATATTAAAATTAAAATCAGAAGTTAATATTCAAAGATTAACAATCAAAAACTGAGATTAATATTCAGAAATTAAATTTAACATTAAAGTCACCACCCAGGATCAAAGATCAAAAAAAAATGTTTATTAAATTAATATTAAAATTAAAACCAGAAGTTAATATTCAAAGATTAACAATCAAAAACTGAGATTAATATTCAGAAATTAAAATCAATATTAAAGTCACCACCCAGGATCAAAGATTTTTAAAAAAAATGTTCATTAAATTAATATTAAAATTAAAATCAGAAGTTAATATTCAAAGATTAACAATCAAAAACTGAGATTAATATTCAGAAATTAAAATCAATATTAAAGTTACCATCCAGGTTCGAAGATTCAAAATAAACCATTTATTCTTGTAGGCCCATATTAAATCTTACTTTCAGTAATCTTGCTATATTATCTATGAACGAGTAGAGAATTTAGGAATTGTTTAACAATATTGTGGTAGTACAGGCTGCGTTGTTCGGCTACTTCCAAACAAAAGTCCTTTTGGACTGATCGCAGATAGAGTGGGCAAACTAAAAATAATACACTTTACGTTTAATTATTTATTAGCGATTGTTGTTAAAGTTGGATATTGATGAGGGGTAAATAGAATTACAGTTCAGTATGGTCAACAGCGCCGATATTCTGACACTTCCACTTTTAAGTGCGCGGAATGAAAATCAAATTACAGGTCTTTGTTGACGAAAGGTAACTATTTCCGGTTAAGCAACAATAAAGGTCCTTAAATAAGCAGCTTCTACTGTCTCAATAATTATTTTACTGTTACTTTACTGATTCTAGAAGTTGAGTGTTTACATTAATGTTGAATTACATGCTAAACAAAGTGAAGCTTTTTCCGAAAAGCTAGGTTAATCAATTTACCAATTGTTTAACAAGGTAGAAGCATATAGCTTAATGTAGAGAACTGCGTAGTCTCCTTCAAAATCAAAGTCCTTTTGGACTGATCAATGTCTGTTATATTCCTCTAACTAGACAATGGCAACTTATCAGTTGCTTGGTTGCTTTACTCAACCCAAATGGCCAACACTACTATAATACACCTTTCCGAAGCGTGTATGGTACCAATATAAGTAGTGGTTATGACTCGTTAAAAGGTACTTATGCCTTCTCTTGGAAGCGCTGCCTTGTAGATTTTACAAAATGAAATGAGACGGGTCGCAGTGTCACTGCGCACGCGCGTACCTCCGCTCAAGTCTAGCTTTTCCGAAGCTAGTCAGCTACACACAAACAGCCAATTGTTCACGACAAAGCCAATTCAATGAGTACCCAGCACAGTATTCAAACAGCGTTTAAAACCGTAGCTATCTCGGGGAATAGTTAAATACAACGGAGCGTTAATTTAACCAAAAGGGTGGGAGGGTGGGTTTCAGACGGAAAATGTATCTCCGTTATAGATCGCTCATTTCAATCTGTTTCAAAACCTCGCACGGGGCTCCAATATGTAGCGGGGTTTGCTCGTTTAAGATTAGCAATACTTAATTTAATAATAAAGCATGTAGTTCTTGGGGGCACCACCTCTTATTGTTAAAGGGATAGAGGAAACCTTATTGAATAATATTGAAATAATAGCCTTCGTAATAATCAATCTAATCTTAAGTAGTGAATTCTATGAAAGTAGAGCAGATCAGATAACGGGAGTGATACGTGAGGATTATACACAATGATTTATTTAGGAGAATGTAATTATAATGAACAAATACCAGGTAAGTTATGGGTTAGTCAGAGTAGTACAGTGGCTGTATGCAAATGAGGGCGAGCAACACAATGGCTGTGTAGAGCGCGTGTGAAGGGGGGAGAGAGAGAGAGAGAGGGGTAGAGAGGGACAGGTAGGCCTTTGGGGTAACAATGGACGAGCAAGGGTAACTGACTTAGCAAGGGTTAAGTTAGCTAAATTGTAAAATACAAACAAACATCAACAATTTAATCACAACATGCCAATATATCACAAGTAAGAAATATTGCAAATCGTAGTTACTTTTGTCGGTTTGAAGAAAGAGTCAAAGGTTCGTTATGTCCAACGAATAGAAAGCGGAATCTCTCGTCAAAGTTCCGGGCGCTCAGTGAATGTGCCGATTGAGAGGAATAGGTTAGAGAGTGACCGGTTCACCTCAGTTTTAATCCTACGAACAAGCGAGGGTGATTGTACGTTTGGGGGTTTTATAATCCAAAGAACAAGGGGGGGGTCTCCGTGAAGGTGACCTCTTTCATTGGTCAGTTTCCCCCCACCTAGGCGTCGTCCTGATATCTGCCTAGGTGTGAAGTATCTGTACCTTTTGAGTTCTGTTATTTCAAACTGTCCATGGAATGCTTAAACTTCAGAATATAACAATACAACATTCATAAATGGTTTTGTTAGTATGGTACAATCATTTTGATATCAAGATTGGCTGACTTAACTATCCTTGAAGGGAAGTTATAATCAAACCTCAATTAAACAATGTTCTAAGTAAATGAGAAAAACACACATTATAACACATCAACTACTGTCATTGAAATAGTGTCCATGAGCCATGTAGTCCTTGAGAATATGTTTGTAAATCCACATAAGAAAGTTCTTCCTTATAAATCCTTTGTCTGATACTGTAGGCCGTGTGGCCTCTGTTTCTGACCCCATGCTGGGCCAGAAGCTTTGAAGCTTCTCCTCTGGGAGAAGGACAAAGGGGAAAGACCCTCTCCTTGTCGGGGGTAGGAGAAGGTGTGATGGTACCGTGTTTTGTCTGTGGACTGTGCTACACAGACCACACTGCCCCAAAGACAAGCACTGAAGAACATTGAAATCAATCAAGGCTTCAATTTAAAGTAATATAATAGTGGGATTTTGAAGCACATGACAAACACAATGTGTATAAATAACAGATGTAAAAGTCACAGAAGACTACCCCAACAAGTAGCACTTACTCTTTTATAAGGACAAGTCAATGCCATTGTTAGGGTACCGATCGCAACGATCCAAAGATAGATTTAGTTGGGACTCTCAGTGCAAACATTGCACCTAAATGCAGGTACATTTACTACAGGCAGTGTAAAATACAAAGAAGATTGCTAACACTGGTCAAATATCGAGAAGGAACAGACAGATCACACTGCCCCAAAGACAAGCACTGAAGAACATTGAAATCAATCAAGGCTTCACTGTAAGGTCATGTAAGTGTGGGATTTAGAGGCCCATGACAAATGACATATGTATGAATAACAGATGTAAAAGTCACAGAAGACTACCCCAACAAGTAGCACTTACTCTTTTATAAGGAAAAGTCAATGCCATTGTTAGGGTACCGATCGCAACGATCCAAAGATAGATTTAGTTGGGAATCTCAGTGCAAACATTGCACCTAAATGCAGGTACATTTACTACAGGCAGTGTAAAATGCAAAGAAGATTGCTAACACTGGTCAAATATAGAAAAGGAAGAGACAGACCACACCGCCCCAAAGACAAGCACTGAAGAACATTGAAATCAATCAAGGCTTCAATTTAAAGCAATGCAATAGTGGAATTTAGAAGCACATGACAAACACAATATGTATAAATAACAGATGTAAAAGTCACAAAAAACTACCCCAACAAGCAGCACTTACTCTGTTATAAGGACAAGCCAATACCATTGTTAGGGTACCGATCGCAACAATCCAAAGACAGATTTAGTTGGGACTCTCCGTGCAAACATTGCACCTAAATGCAGGTATATTTACTACAGGCAGTGTAAAATGCAAAGAAGATTGCTAACACTGGTCAAATATAGAGAAGGAACAGACTGATCACACTGCCCCAAAGACAAGCACTGAAGAACATTGAAATCAATCAAGGCTTCAATTTAAAGCAATGTAATAGTGGAATTTAGAAGCACATAACAAACACAATGTGTATGAATAACAGATGTAAAAGTCACAGAAGACTACCCCAACAAGTAGCACTTACTCTGTTATAAGTACAAGCCAATGCCATTGTTAGGGTACCGATCGCAACAATCCAAAGGCAGAATTAGTTGGGACTCTTAGTGCAAACATTGCACCTAAATGCAGGTACATTTACTACAGGCAGTGTAAAATGTAAAGAAGATTGCTAACACAGGTCAAATATAGAGAATGAACAGACAGATCACACTGCCCCCAAAGACAAGCACTGAAGAACATTGAAATCAATCAAGGCTTCAATTTAAAGCAATGTAATAGTGGAATTTAGAAGCACATGACAAACACAATGTGTATGAATAACAGATGTAAAAGTCACAGAAGACTACCCCAACAAGTAGCACTTACTCTGTTATAAGTACAAGCCAATGCCATTGTTAGGGTACCGATCGCAACAATCCAAAGGCAGAATTAGTTGGGACTCTTAGTGCAAACATTGCACCAAATACAGGTATATTTACTACAGGCAGTGTCAAATGCAAGACGATTGCTAACACTGGTCAAATATAGAAAAGGAAGAGACAGACCACACTGCCCCAAAGACAAGCACTGAAGAACATTGAAATCAATCAAGGCTTCAATTTAAAGTAATATAATAGTGGGATTTTGAAGCACATGACAAACACAATGTGTATAAATAACAGATGTAAAAGTCACAGAAGACTACCCCAACAAGTAGCACTTACTCTTTTATAAGGACAAGTCAATGCCATTGTTAGGGTACCGATCGCAACGATCCAAAGATAGATTTAGTTGGGACTCTCAGTGCAAACATTGCACCTAAATGCAGGTACATTTACTACAGGCAGTGTAAAATACAAAGAAGATTGCTAACACTGGTCAAATATCGAGAAGGAACAGACAGATCACACTGCCCCAAAGACAAGCACTGAAGAACATTGAAATCAATCAAGGCTTCACTGTAAGGTCATGTAAGTGTGGGATTTAGAGGCCCATGACAAATGACATGTGTATGAATAACAGATGTAAAAGTCACAGAAGACTACCCCAACAAGTAGCACTTACTCTGTTATAAGGACAAGCCAATGCCATTGTTAGGGTACCGATCAACAATCCAAAGACAGATTTGGTTGGGACTCTCCGTGCAAACATTGCACCTAAATGCAGGTACATTTACTACAGGCAGTGTAAAATGCAAAGAAGATTGCTAACACTGGTCAAATATAGAGAAGGAACAGACAGATCACACTGCCCCAAAGACAAGCACTGAAGAACATTGAAATCAATCAAGGCTTCAATTTAAAGCAATGTAATAGTGGAATTTAGAAACACATGACAAACATAATGTGTATGAATGACAGATGTAAAAGTCACAGAAGACTACCCCAACAAGTAGCACTTACTCTGTTATAAGGACAAGCCAATGCCATTGTTAGGGTACCGATCGCAACAATCCAAAGACAGATTTGGTTGGGACTCTCCGTGCAAACATTGCACCTAAATGCAGGTACATTTACTACAGGCAGTGTAAAATGCAAAGAAGATTGCTAACACTGGTCAAATATAGAGAAGGAACAGACAGATCACACTGCCCCAAAGACAAGCACTGAAGAACATTGAAATCAATCAAGGCTTCAATTTAAAGCAATGTAATAGTGGAATTTAGAAGCACATGACAAACACAATGTGTATAAATAACAGATGTAAAAGTCACAGAAGACTACCCCAACAAGTAGCACTTACTCTGTTATAAGTACAAGCCAATGCCATTGTTAGGGTACCGATCGCAACAATCCAAAGGCAGAATTAGTTGGGACTCTTAGTGCAAACATTGCACCTAAATGCAGGTACATTTACTACAGGCAGTGTAAAATGTAAAGAAGATTGCTAACACAGGTCAAATATAGAGAATGAACAGACAGATCACACTGCCCCAAAGACAAGCACTGAAGAACATTGAAATCAATCAAGGCTTCAATTTAAAGCAATGTAATAGTGGAATTTAGAAGCACATGACAAACACAATGTGTATGAATAACAGATGTAAAAGTCACAGAAGACTACCCCAACAAGTAGCACTTACTCTGTTATAAGGACAAGCCAATGCCATTGTTAAGGTACCGATTCCAACCAATTTTAAAGACCTGTATATGACCTGCCCACCAAATGATCACTTACTGTTGATTCCATGAAGTCCATCTTCCTCTAGAGACATGTTCCTGAGTATTTCTTATAACAAGGAGCTGCCCTCAACTCCCAGGAAGAACTTAAGATTGGTTCATGTTCAGCAACCACAACCACTCCCACGTCGGTAAATGCTGTGCTGTGAACGACTCAGGTACTTAAGCTTGACGAGTGCTCTGCCTTTATCTAAGGTTCGTCATTTTAATCAAGAGAAACTATTTCACACATTCAAAACATTAGGATTGAGAGGAGTTTTGGTTCTCTGCCTTAAAGGCCCAATTATTTGAATGGTCTACTAGACTTGAGTCTTTTCCGATGCAAAAACAGCAGTTACAGACAAGCAAACTTCATACAGCACTCATTCTATATAGAGTTTCTAGACAACTATTGTAACCTATTGTAAATACATGCAAACTTAATAGAGCATGCAGGCAATATGTGGTTCCCAATAACTTGATACTCTAACAAAGTTCAATTAACTTCAGAAAAAGAACATCAAAAATGTTGTAAGGGGAGCCATTCTGGTAATTCCCACAGTCATATAAAATTAGTTGCCATCCGTTGAAGAATAATACCCCAACTTAATAGCACTTTCTGTGATTAGAGGAAAGAGAGTCACTCAAGTTGAAGGATAATTCTCAATGAACTTGATACGGAGGAAATTGACCAGAGGAAATTATAGAGAAAGAACAGACACAGATCACACTACCCCAAAGAGAAGCACTTATGAACATTGAAATCAATCAACGCTTCACTTTAAGGTAATGTAAGTGTGGGATTTAGAGGCCCATGACAAACACAATGTGTATGAATAACAGATGTAAAAGTCACAGAAGACTACCCCAACAAGTAGCACTTACTTTGTTATAAGGACAAGCCAATGCAATTGTTAGGGTACCGATCGCAACAATCCAAAGGCAGAATTAGTTGGGACTCTTAGTGCAAACATTGCACCAAATACAGGTATATTTACTACAGGCAGTGTCAAATGCAAAGATGATTGCTAACACTGGTCAAATATAGAAAAGGAAGAGACAGACTACACTGCCCCAAAGACAAGCACTGAAGAACATTGAAATCAATCAAGGCTTCAATTTAAAGTAATATAATAGTGGGATTTTGAAGCACATGACAAACACAATGTGTATGAATAACAGATGTAAAAGTCACAGAAGACTACCCCAACAAGTAGCACTTACTCTGTTATAAGGACAAGCCAATGCCATTGTTAGGGTACCGATCGCAACAATCCAAAGACAGATTTGGTTGGGACTCTCCGTGCAAACATTGCACCTAAATGCAGGTACATTTACTACAGGCAGTGTAAAATGCAAAGAAGATTGCTAACACTGGTCAAATATAGAGAAGGAACAGACTGATCACACTGCCCCAAAGAGAAGCACTTATAAACATTGAAATCAATCAATGCTTCACTGTAAGGTCATGTAAGTGTGGGATTTAGAGGCCCATGACAAATGACATGTGTATGAATGACAGATGTAAAAGTCACAGAAGACTACCCCAACAAGTAGCACTTACTCTGTTATAAGGACAAGCCAATGCCATTGTTAGGGTACCGATCGCAACAATCCAAAGACAGATTTGGTTGGGACTCTCCGTGCAAACATTGCACCTAAATGCAGGTACATTTACTACAGGCAGTGTAAAATGCAAAGAAGATTGCTAACACTGGTCAAATATAGAAAAGGAAGAGACAGACCACACTGCCCCAAGACAAGCACTGAAGAACATTGAAATCAATCAAGGCTTCAATTTAAAGCAATGTAATAGTGGAATTTAGAAGCACATGACAAACACAATGTGTATGAATAACAGATGTAAAAGTCACAGAAGACTACCCCAACAAGTAGCACTTACTCTGTTATAAGGACAAGCCAATGCCATTGTTAAGGTACCGATTCCAACCAATTTTAAAGACCTGTATATGACCTGCCCACCAAATGATCACTTACTGTTGATTCCATGAAGTCCATCTTCCTCTAGAGACATGTTCCTGAGTATTTCTTATAACAAGGAGCTGCCCTCAACTCCCAGGAAGAACTTAAGATTGGTTCATGTTCAGCAACCACAACCACTCCCATGTCGGTAAATGCTGTGCTGTGAACGACTCAGGTACTTAAGCTTGACGAGTGCTCTGCCTTTATCTAAGGTTCGTCATTTTAATCAAGAGAAACTATTTCACACATTCAAAACATTAGGATTGAGAGGAGTTTTGGTTCTCTGCCTTAAAGGCCCAATTATTTGAATGGTCTACTAGACTTGAGTCTTTTCCGATGCAAAAACAGCAGTTACAGAGGGGCAAACTTCATACAGCACTCATTCTATATAGAGTTTCTAGACAACTATTGTAACCTATTGTAAATACATGCAAACTTAATAGAGCATGCAGGCAATATGTGGTTCCCAATAACTTGATACTCTAACAAAGTTCAATTAACTTCAGAAAAAGAACATCAAAAATGTTGTAAGGGGAGCCATTCTGGTAATTCCCACAGTCATATAAAATTAGTTGCCATCCGTTGAAGAATAATACCCCAACTTAATAGCACTTTCTGTGATTAGAGGAAAGAGAGTCACTCAAGTTGAAGGATAATTCCCAATGAACTTGATACGGAGGAAATTGACCAGAGGAAATTATAGAGAAAGAACAGACACAGATCACACTACCCCAAAGAGAAGCACTTATGAACATTGAAATCAATCAACGCTTCACTTTAAGGTAATGTAAGTGTGGGATTTAGAGGCCCATGACAAACACAATGTGTATGAATAACAGATGTAAAAGTCACAGAAGACTACCCCAACAAGTAGCACTTACTCTGTTATAAGGACAAGCCAATGCAATTGTTAGGGTACCGATCGCAACAATCCAAAGGCAGAATTAGTTGGGACTCTTAGTGCAAACATTGCACCAAATACAGGTATATTTACTACAGGCAGTGTCAAATGCAAAGACGATTGCTAACACTGGTCAAATATAGAAAAGGAAGAGACAGACCACACTGCCCCAAAGACAAGCACTGAAGAACATTGAAATCAATCAAGGCTTCAATTTAAAGTAATATAATAGTGGGATTTTGAAGCACATGACAAACACAATGTGTATGAATAACAGATGTAAAAGTCACAGAAGACTACCCCAACAAGTAGCACTTACTCTGTTATAAGGACAAGCCAATGCCATTGTTAGGGTACCGATCGCAACAATCCAAAGACAGATTTGGTTGGGACTCTCCGTGCAAACATTGCACCTAAATGCAGGTACATTTACTACAGGCAGTGTAAAATGCAAAGAAGATTGCTAACACTGGTCAAATATAGAGAAGGAACAGACTGATCACACTGCCCCAAAGACAAGCACTGAAGAACATTGAAATCAATCAAGGCTTCAATTTAAAGCAATGTAATAGTGGAATTTAGAAACACATGACAAACATAATGTGTATGAATAACAGATGTAAAAGTCACAGAAGACTACCCCAACAAGTAGCACTTACTCTGTTATAAGGACAAGCCAATGCCATTGTTAGGGTACCGATCGCAACAATCCAAAGACAGATTTGGTTGGGACTCTCCGTGCAAACATTGCACCTAAATGCAGGTACATTTACTACAGGCAGTGTAAAATGCAAAGAAGATTGCTAACACTGGTCAAATATAGAGAAGGAACAGACTGATCACACTGCCCCAAAGACAAGCACTGAAGAACATTGAAATCAATCAAGGCTTCAATTTAAAGCAATGTAATAGTGGAATTTAGAAGCACATGACAAACACAATGTGTATGAATAACAGATGTAAAAGTCACAGAAGACTACCCCAACAAGTAGCACTTACTCTGTTATAAGGACAAGCCAATGCCATTGTTAAGGTACCGATTCCAACCAATTTTAAAGACCTGTATATGACCTGCCCACCAAATGATCACTTACTGTTGATTCCATGAAGTCCATCTTCCTCTAGAGACATGTTCCTGAGTATTTCTTATAACAAGGAGCTGCCCTCAACTCCCAGGAAGAACTTAAGATTGGTTCATGTTCAGCAACCACAACCACTCCCACGTCGGTAAATGCTGTGCTGTGAACGACTCAGGTACTTAAGCTTGACGAGTGCTCTGCCTTTATCTAAGGTTCGTCATTTTAATCAAGAGAAACTATTTCACACATTCAAAACATTAGGATTGAGAGGAGTTTTGGTTCTCTGCCTTAAAGGCCCAATTATTTGAATGGTCTACTAGACTTGAGTCTTTTCCGATGCAAAAACAGCAGTTACAGACAAGCAAACTTCATACAGCACTCATTCTATATAGAGTTTCTAGACAACTATTGTAACCTATTGTAAATACATGCAAACTTAATAGAGCATGCAGGCAATATGTGGTTCCCAATAACTTGATACTCTAACAAAGTTCAATTAACTTCAGAAAAAGAACATCAAAAATGTTGTAAGGGGAGCCATTCTGGTAATTCCCACAGTCATATAAAATTAGTTGCCATCCGTTGAAGAATAATACCCCAACTTAATAGCACTTTCTGTGATTAGAGGAAAGAGAGTCACTCAAGTTGAAGGATAATTCCCAATGAACTTGATACGGAGGAAATTGACCAGAGGAAATTATAGAGAAAGAACAGACACAGATCACACTACCCCAAAGAGAAGCACTTATGAACATTGAAATCAATCAACGCTTCACTTTAAGGTAATGTAAGTGTGGGATTTAGAGGCCCATGACAAACACAATGTGTATGAATAACAGATGTAAAAGTCACAGAAGACTACCCCAACAAGTAGCACTTACTCTGTTATAAGGACAAGCCAATGCAATTGTTAGGGTACCGATCGCAACAATCCAAAGGCAGAATTAGTTGGGACTCTTAGTGCAAACATTGCACCAAATACAGGTATATTTACTACAGGCAGTGTCAAATGCAAAGACGATTGCTAACACTGGTCAAATATAGAAAAGGAAGAGACAGACCACACTGCCCCAAAGACAAGCACTGAAGAACATTGAAATCAATCAAGGCTTCAATTTAAAGTAATATAATAGTGGGATTTTGAAGCACATGACAAACACAATGTGTATGAATAACAGATGTAAAAGTCACAGAAGACTACCCCAACAAGTAGCACTTACTCTGTTATAAGGACAAGCCAATGCCATTGTTAGGGTACCGATCGCAACAATCCAAAGACAGATTTGGTTGGGACTCTCCGTGCAAACATTGCCCCTAAATGCAGGTACATTTACTACAGGCAGTGTAAAATGCAAAGAAGATTGCTAACACTGGTCAAATATAGAGAAGGAACAGACTGATCACACTGCCCCAAAGAGAAGCACTTATAAACATTGAAATCAATCAATGCTTCACTGTAAGGTCATGTAAGTGTGGGATTTAGAGGCCCATGACAAATGACATGTGTATGAATGACAGATGTAAAAGTCACAGAAGACTACCCCAACAAGTAGCACTTACTCTGTTATAAGTACAAGCCAATGCCATTGTTAGGTTACCGATCGCAACAATCCAAAGGCAGAATTAGTTGGGACTCTTAGTGCAAACATTGCACCTAAATGCAGGTACATTTACTACAGGCAGTGTAAAATGTAAAGAAGATTGCTAACACAGGTCATATATAGAGAATGAACAGACAGATCACACTGCCCCAAAGACAAGCACTGAAGAACATTGAAATCAATCAAGGCTTCAATTTAAAGCAATGTAATAGTGGAATTTAGAAGCACATGACAAACACAATGTGTATGAATAACAGATGTAAAAGTCACAGAAGACTACCCCAACAAGTAGCACTTACTCTGTTATAAGTACAAGCCAATGCCATTGTTAGGGTACCGATCGCAACAATCCAAAGGCAGAATTAGTTGGGACTCTTAGTGCAAACATTGCACCAAATACAGGTATATTTACTACAGGCAGTGTCAAATGCAAAGACGATTGCTAACACTGGTCAAATATAGAAAAGGAAGAGACAGACCACACTGCCCCAAAGACAAGCACTGAAGAACATTGAAATCAATCAAGGCTTCAATTTAAAGTAATATAATAGTGGGATTTTGAAGCACATGACAAACACAATGTGTATAAATAACAGATGTAAAAGTCACAGAAGACTACCCCAACAAGTAGCACTTACTCTGTTATAAGGACAAGCCAATGCCATTGTTAGGGTACCGATCGCAACAATCCAAAGACAGATTTGGTTGGGACTCTCCGTGCAAACATTGCACCTAAATGCAGGTACATTTACTACAGGCAGTGTAAAATGCAAAGAAGATTGCTAACACTGGTCAAATATAGAGAAGGAACAGACAGATCACACTGCCCCAAAGACAAGCACTGAAGAACATTGAAATCAATCAAGGCTTCAATTTAAAGCAATGTAATAGTGGAATTTAGAAGCACATGACAAACACAATGTGTATGAATAACAGATGTAAAAGTCACAGAAGACTACCCCAACAAGTAGCACTTACTCTGTTATAAGGACACGCCAATGCCATTGTTAAGGTACCAATCCCAACCAATTTTAAAGACCTGTATATGACCTGCCCACCAAATGATCACTTACTGTTGATTCCATGAAGTCCATCTTCCTCTAGAGACATGTTCCTGAGTATTTCTTATATCAAGGAGCTGCCCTCAACTCCCAGGAAGAACTTAAGATTGGTTCATGTTCAGCAAACACAACCACTCCCATGTCGGTAAATGCTGTGCTGTGAACGACTCAGGTACTTAAGCTTGACGAGTGCTCTGCCTTTATCTAAGGTTCGTCATTTTAATCAAGAGAAACTATTTCACACATTCAAAACATTAGGATTGAGAGGAGTTTTGGTTCTCTGCCTTAAAGGCCCAATTATTTGAATGGTCTACTAGACTTGAGTCTTTTCCGATGCAAAAACAGCAGTTACAGAGGGGCAAACTTCATACAGCACTCATTCTATATAGAGTTTCTAGACAACTATTGTAACCTATTGTAAATACATGCAAACTTAATGGAGCATGCAGGCAATGTGTGGTTCCCAATAACTTGATACTCTAACAAAGTTCAATTAACTTCAGAAAAAGAACATCAAAAATGTATCTTGTAAGGGGAGCCATTCTGGTAATTCCCACAGTCATATAAAATTAGTTGCCATCCGTTGAAGAATAATACCCCAACTTAATAGCACTTTCTGTGATTAGAGGAAAGAGAGTCACTCAAGTTGAAGGATAATTCTCAATGAACTTGATACGGAGGAAATTGACCAGAGGAAATTATAGAGAAAGAACAGACACAGATCACACTACCCCAAAGAGAAGCACTTATGAACATTGAAATCAATCAACGCTTCACTTTAAGGTAATGTCCCCCAACTTAATAGCACTTTCTGTGATTAGAGAAAAGAGAGTCACTCAAGTTGAAGGATAATTCTCAATGAACTTGATACGGAGGAAATTGACCAGAGGAAATTATAGAGAAAGAACAGACACAGATCACACTACCACAAAGAGAAGCACTTATAAACATTGAAATCAATCAATGCTTCACTGTAAGGTCATGTAAGTGTGGAATTTAGAGGCCCATGACAAATGACATGTGTATGAATGACAGATGTAAAAGTCACAGAAGACTACCCCAACAAGTAGCACTTACTCTGTTATAAGGACAAGCCAATGCCATTGTTAGGGTACCGATCGCAACAATCCAAAGACAGATTTGGTTGGGACTCTCCGTGCAAACATTGCACCTAAATGCAGGTACATTTACTACAGGCAGTGTAAAATGCAAAGAAGATTGCTAACACTGGTCAAATATAGAAAAGGAAGAGACAGACCACACTGCCCCAAGACAAGCACTGAAGAACATTGAAATCAATCAAGGCTTCAATTTAAAGCAATGTAATAGTGGAATTTAGAAGCACATGACAAACACAATGTGTATGAATAACAGATGTAAAAGTCACAGAAGACTACCCCAACAAGTAGCACTTACTCTGTTATAAGGACAAGCCAATGCCATTGTTAAGGTACCGATTCCAACCAATTTTAAAGACCTGTATATGACCTGCCCACCAAATGATCACTTACTGTTGATTCCATGAAGTCCATCTTCCTCTAGAGACATGTTCCTGAGTATTTCTTATAACAAGGAGCTGCCCTCAACTCCCAGGAAGAACTTAAGATTGGTTCATGTTCAGCAACCACAACCACTCCCACGTCGGTAAATGCTGTGCTGTGAACGACTCAGGTACTTAAGCTTGACGAGTGCTCTGCCTTTATCTAAGGTTCGTCATTTGAATCAAGAGAAACTATTTCACACATTCAAAACATTAGGATTGAGAGGAGTTTTGGTTCTCTGCCTTAAAGGCCCAATTATTTGAATGGTCTACTAGACTTGAGTCTTTTCCGATGCAAAAACAGCAGTTACAGACAAGCAAACTTCATACAGCACTCATTCTATATAGAGTTTCTAGACAACTATTGTAACCTATTGTAAATACATGCAAACTTAATAGAGCATGCAGGCAATATGTGGTTCCCAATAACTTGATACTCTAACAAAGTTCAATTAACTTCAGAAAAAGAACATCAAAAATGTTGTAAGGGGAGCCATTCTGGTAATTCCCACAGTCATATAAAATTAGTTGCCATCCGTTGAAGAATAATACCCCAACTTAATAGCACTTTCTGTGATTAGAGGAAAGAGAGTCACTCAAGTTGAAGGATAATTCTCAATGAACTTGATACGGAGGAAATTGACCAGAGGAAATTATAGAGAAAGAACAGACACAGATCACACTACCCCAAAGAGAAGCACTTATGAACATTGAAATCAATCAACGCTTCACTTTAAGGTAATGTAAGTGTGGGATTTAGTGGCCCATGACAAACACAATGTGTATAGATAACAGATGTAAAAGTCACAGAAGACTACCCCAACAAGTAGCACTTACTCTTTTATAAGGACAAGTCAATGCCATTGTTAGGGTACCGATCGCAACGATCCAAAGATAGATTTAGTTGGGACTCTCAGTGCAAACATTGCACCTAAATGCAGGTACATTTACTACAGGCAGTGTCAAATGCAAAGAATATTGCTAACACTGGTCAAATATAGAGAAGGAACAGACAGACCACACTGCCCCAAAGACAAGCACTGAAGAACATTGAAATCAATCAAGGCTTCAATTTAAAGCAATGTAATAGTGGAATTTTGAATCACATGACAAACACAATGTGTATGAATAACAGATGTAAAAGTCACAGAAGACTACCCCACCAAGTAGCACTTACTCTGTTATAAGGACAAGCCAATGCCATTGTTAGGGTACCGATCGCAACAATCCAAAGACAGATTTGGTTGGGACTCTCCGTGCAAACATTGCACCTAAATGCAGGTACATTTACTACAGGCAGTGTAAAATGCAAAGAAGATTGCTAACACTGGTCAAATATAGAGAAGGAACAGACAGATCACACTGCCCCAAAGACAAGCACTTATGAACATTGAAATCAATCAACGCTTCACTTTCAGGTAATGTAAGTGTGGGATTTAGTGGGCCATGACAAACACAATGTGTATAAATAACAGATGTAAAAGTCACAGAAAACTACCCCAACAAGTAGCACTTACTCTTTTATAAGGACAAGCCAATGCCATTGTTAGGGTACCGATCGCAACAATCCAAAGACAGATTTAGTTTGGACTCTCAGTGCAAACATTGCACCTAAATGCAGGTATATTTACTACAGGCAGTGTAAAATGCAAAGAAGATTGCTAACACTGGTCAAATATAGAAAAGGAAGAGACAGACCACACCGCCCCAAAGACAAGCACTGAAGAACATTGAAATCAATCAAGGCTTCAATTTAAAGCAATGCAATAGTGGAATTTAGAAGCACATGACAAACACAATATGTATAAATAACAGATGTAAAAGTCACAAAAAACTACCCCAACAAGCAGCACTTACTCTGTTATAAGGACAAGCCAATACCATTGTTAGGGTACCGATCGCAACAATCCAAAGACAGATTTAGTTGGGACTCTCCGTGCAAACATTGCACCTAAATGCAGGTATATTTACTACAGGCAGTGTAAAATGCAAAGAAGATTGCTAACACTGGTCAAATATAGAGAAGGAACAGACTGATCACACTGCCCCAAAGACAAGCACTGAAGAACATTGAAATCAATCAAGGCTTCAATTTAAAGTAATATAATAGTGGGATTTTGAAGCACATGACAAACACAATGTGTATAAATAACAGATGTAAAAGTCACAGAAGACTACCCCAACAAGTAGCACTTACTCTTTTATAAGGACAAGCCAATGCCATTGTTAGGGTACCGATCGCAACAATCCAAAGACAGATTTAGTTTGGACTCTCAGTGCAAAC
Source organism: Osmerus mordax (assembly GCF_038355195.1). Lineage (NCBI taxonomy): Eukaryota > Metazoa > Chordata > Actinopteri > Osmeriformes > Osmeridae > Osmerus > Osmerus mordax. The sequence goes on along the minus strand of NC_090058.1, from coordinate 18,953,196 downwards.
ATTGCACCTAAATGCAGGTATATTTACTACAGGCAGTGTCAAATGCAAAGACGATTGCTAACACTGGTCAAATATAGAAAAGGAAGAGACAGACCACACTGCCCCAAAGACAAGCACTGAAGAACATTGAAATCAATCAAGGCTTCAATTTAAAGCAATGTAATAGTGGAATTTAGAAGCACATGACAAACACAATGTGTATGAATAACAGATGTAAAAGTCACAGAAGACTACCCCATCAAGTAGCACTTACTCTGTTATGAGGACAAGCCAATGCCATTGTTAGGGTACCGATCGCAATAATCCAAAGACAGATTTGGTTGGGACTCTCCGTGCAAACATTGCACCTAAATGCAGGTACATTTACTACAGGCAGTGTAAAATACAAAGAAGATTGCTAACACTGGTCAAATATCGAGAAGGAACAGACAGATCACACTGCCCCAAAGACAAGCACTGAAGAACATTGAAATCAATCAAGGCTTCACTGTAAGGTCATGTAAGTGTGGGATTTAGAGGCCCATGACAAATGACATGTGTATGAATAACAGATGTAAAAGTCACAGAAGACTACCCCAACAAGTAGCACTTACTCTGTTATAAGTACAAGCCAATGCCATTGTTAGGGTACCGATCGCAACAATCCAAAGGCAGAATTAGTTGGGACTCTTAGTGCAAACATTGCACCTAAATGCAGGTACATTTACTACAGGCAGTGTAAAATGCAAAGAAGATTGCTAACACTGGTCAAATATAGAGAAGGAACAGACAGATCACACTGCCCCAAAGACAAGCACTGAAGAACATTGAAATCAATCAAGGCTTCAATTTAAAGCAATGTAATAGTGGAATTTAGAAGCACATGACAAACACAATGTGTATGAATAACAGATGTAAAAGTCACGGAAGACTACCCCAACAAGTAGCACTTACTCTGTTATAAGTACAAGCCAATGCCATTGTTAGGGTACCGATCGCAACAATCCAAAGGCAGAATTAGTTGGGACTCTTAGTGCAAACATTGCACCAAATACAGGTATATTTACTACAGGCAGTGTCAAATGCAAAGACGATTGCTAACACTGGTCAAATATAGAAAAGGAAGAGACAGACCACACTGCCCCAAAGACAAGCACTGAAGAACATTGAAATCAATCAAGGCTTCAATTTAAAGTAATATAATAGTGGGATTTTGAAGCACATGACAAACACAATGTGTATGAATAACAGATGTAAAAGTCACAGAAGACTACCCCAACAAGTAGCACTTACTCTGTTATAAGGACAAGCCAATGCCATTGTTAGGGTACCGATCGCAACAATCCAAAGACAGATTTGGTTGGGACTCTCCGTGCAAACATTGCACCTAAATGCAGGTACATTTACTACAGGCAGTGTAAAATGCAAAGAAGATTGCTAACACTGGTCAAATATAGAGAAGGAACAGACTGATCACACTGCCCCAAAGAGAAGCACTTATAAACATTGAAATCAATCAATGCTTCACTGTAAGGTCATGTAAGTGTGGGATTTAGAGGCCCATGACAAATGACATGTGTATGAATGACAGATGTAAAAGTCACAGAAGACTACCCCAACAAGTAGCACTTACTCTGTTATAAGTACAAGCCAATGCCATTGTTAGGGTACCGATCGCAACAATCCAAAGGCAGAATTAGTTGGGACTCTTAGTGCAAACATTGCACCTAAATGCAGGTACATTTACTACAGGCAGTGTAAAATGCAAAGAAGATTGCTAACACAGGTCAAATATAGAGAATGAACAGACAGATCACACTGCCCCCAAAGACAAGCACTGAAGAACATTGAAATCAATCAAGGCTTCAATTTAAAGCAATGTAATAGTGGAATTTAGAAGCACATGACAAACACAATGTGTTTGAATAACAGATGTAAAAGTCACAGAAGACTACCCCAACAAGTAGCACTTACTCTGTTATAAGTACAAGCCAATGCCATTGTTAGGGTACCGATCGCAACAATCCAAAGGCAGAATTAGTTGGGACTCTTAGTGCAAACATTGCACCAAATAAAGGTATATTTACTACAGGCAGTGTCAAATGCAAAGACGATTGCTAACACTGGTCAAATATAGAAAAGGAAGAGACAGACCACACTGCCCCAAAGACAAGCACTGAAGAACATTGAAATCAATCAAGGCTTCAATTTAAAGTAATATAATAGTGGGATTTTGAAGCACATGACAAACACAATGTGTATGAATAACAGATGTAAAAGTCACAGAAGACTACCCCAACAAGTAGCACTTACTCTGTTATAAGGACAAGCCAATGCCATTGTTAGGGTACCGATCGCAACAATCCAAAGACAGATTTGGTTGGGACTCTCCGTGCAAACATTGCACCTAAATGCAGGTACATTTACTACAGGCAGTGTAAAATGCAAAGAAGATTGCTAACACTGGTCAAATATAGAGAAGGAACAGACTGATCACACTGCCCCAAAGAGAAGCACTTATAAACATTGAAATCAATCAATGCTTCACTGTAAGGTCATGTAAGTGTGGGATTTAGAGGCCCATGACAAATGACATGTGTATGAATGACAGATGTAAAAGTCACAGAAGACTACCCCAACAAGTAGCACTTACTCTGTTATAAGTACAAGCCAATGCCATTGTTAGGGTACCGATCGCAACAATCCAAAGGCAGAATTAGTTGGGACTCTTAGTGCAAACATTGCACCTAAATGCAGGTACATTTACTACAGGCAGTGTAAAATGCAAAGAAGATTGCTAACACAGGTCAAATATAGAGAATGAACAGACAGATCACACTGCCCCCAAAGACAAGCACTGAAGAACATTGAAATCAATCAAGGCTTCAATTTAAAGCAATGTAATAGTGGAATTTAGAAGCACATGACAAACACAATGTGTATGAATAACAGATGTAAAAGTCACAGAAGACTACCCCAACAAGTAGCACTTACTCTGTTATAAGTACAAGCCAATGCCATTGTTAGGGTACCGATCGCAACAATCCAAAGGCAGAATTAGTTGGGACTCTTAGTGCAAACATTGCACCAAATACAGGTATATTTACTACAGGCAGTGTCAAATGCAAAGACGATTGCTAACACTGGTCAAATATAGAAAAGGAAGAGACAGACCACACTGCCCCAAAGACAAGCACTGAAGAACATTGAAATCAATCAAGGCTTCAATTTAAAGTAATATAATAGTGGGATTTTGAAGCACATGACAAACACAATGTGTATAAATAACAGATGTAAAAGTCACAGAAGACTACCCCAACAAGTAGCACTAACTCTTTTATAAGGACAAGTCAATGCCATTGTTAGGGTACCGATCGCAACGATCCAAAGATAGATTTAGTTGGGACTCTCAGTGCAAACATTGCACCTAAATGCAGGTACAGTTACTACAGGCAGTGTAAAATACAAAGAAGATTGCTAACACTGGTCAAATATCGAGAAGGAACAGACAGATCACACTGCCCCAAAGACAAGCACTGAAGAACATTGAAATCAATCAAGGCTTCACTGTAAGGTCATGTAAGTGTGGGATTTAGAGGCCCATGACAAATGACATGTGTATGAATAACAGATGTAAAAGTCACAGAAGACTACCCCAACAAGTAGCACTTACTCTGTTATAAGTACAAGCCAATGCCATTGTTAGGGTACCGATCGCAACAATCCAAAGGCAGAATTAGTTGGGACTCTTAGTGCAAACATTGCACCTAAATGCAGGTACATTTACTACAGGCAGTGTAAAATGTAAAGAAGATTGCTAACACAGGTCAAATATAGAGAATGAACAGACAGATCACACTGCCCCAAAGACAAGCACTGAAGAACATTGAAATCAATCAAGGCTTCAATTTAAAGCAATGTAATAGTGGAATTTAGAAGCACATGACAAACACAATGTGTATGAATAACAGATGTAAAAGTCACAGAAGACTACCCCAACAAGTAGCACTTACTCTGTTATAAGTACAAGCCAATGCCATTGTTAGGGTACCGATCGCAACAATCCAAAGGCAGAATTAGTTGGGACTCTTAGTGCAAACATTGCACCAAATACAGGTATATTTACTACAGGCAGTGTCAAATGCAAAGACGATTGCTAACACTGGTCAAATATAGAAAAGGAAGAGACAGACCACACTGCCCCAAAGACAAGCACTGAAGAACATTGAAATCAATCAAGGCTTCAATTTAAAGTAATATAATAGTGGGATTTTGAAGCACATGACAAACACAATGTGTATAAATAACAGATGTAAAAGTCACAGAAGACTACCCCAACAAGTAGCACTTACTCTGTTATAAGGACAAGCCAATGCCATTGTTAGGGTACCGATCGCAACAATCCAAAGACAGATTTGGTTGGGACTCTCCGTGCAAACATTGCACCTAAATGCAGGTACATTTACTACAGGCAGTGTAAAATGCAAAGAAGATTGCTAACACTGGTCAAATATAGAAAAGGAAGAGACAGACCACACTGCCCCAAGACAAGCACTGAAGAACATTGAAATCAATCAAGGCTTCAATTTAAAGCAATGTAATAGTGGAATTTAGAAGCACATGACAAACACAATGTGTATGAATAACAGATGTAAAAGTCACAGAAGACTACCCCAACAAGTAGCACTTACTCTGTTATAAGGACAAGCCAATGCCATTGTTAAGGTACCGATTCCAACCAATTTTAAAGACCTGTATATGACCTGCCCACCAAATGATCACTTACTGTTGATTCCATGAAGTCCATCTTCCTCTAGAGACATGTTCCTGAGTATTTCTTATAACAAGGAGCTGCCCTCAACTCCCAGGAAGAACTTAAGATTGGTTCATGTTCAGCAACCACAACCACTCCCACGTCGGTAAATGCTGTGCTGTGAACGACTCAGGTACTTAAGCTTGACGAGTGCTCTGCCTTTATCTAAGGTTCGTCATTTGAATCAAGAGAAACTATTTCACACATTCAAAACATTAGGATTGAGAGGAGTTTTGGTTCTCTGCCTTAAAGGCCCAATTATTTGAATGGTCTACTAGACTTGAGTCTTTTCCGATGCAAAAACAGCAGTTACAGACAAGCAAACTTCATACAGCACTCATTCTATATAGAGTTTCTAGACAACTATTGTAACCTATTGTAAATACATGCAAACTTAATAGAGCATGCAGGCAATATGTGGTTCCCAATAACTTGATACTCTAACAAAGTTCAATTAACTTCAGAAAAAGAACATCAAAAATGTTGTAAGGGGAGCCATTCTGGTAATTCCCACAGTCATATAAAATTAGTTGCCATCCGTTGAAGAATAATACCCCAACTTAATAGCACTTTCTGTGATTAGAGGAAAGAGAGTCACTCAAGTTGAAGGATAATTCTCAATGAACTTGATACGGAGGAAATTGACCAGAGGAAATTATAGAGAAAGAACAGACACAGATCACACTACCCCAAAGAGAAGCACTTATGAACATTGAAATCAATCAACGCTTCACTTTAAGGTAATGTAAGTGTGGGATTTAGAGGCCCATGACAAACACAATGTGTATGAATAACAGATGTAAAAGTCACAGAAGACTACCCCAACAAGTAGCACTTACTCTGTTATAAGGACAAGCCAATGCAATTGTTAGGGTACCGATCGCAACAATCCAAAGGCAGAATTAGTTGGGACTCTTAGTGCAAACATTGCACCAAATACAGGTATATTTACTACAGGCAGTGTCAAATGCAAAGACGATTGCTAACACTGGTCAAATATAGAAAAGGAAGAGACAGACCACACTGCCCCAAAGACAAGCACTGAAGAACATTGAAATCAATCAAGGCTTCAATTTAAAGTAATATAATAGTGGGATTTTGAAGCACATGACAAACACAATGTGTATGAATAACAGATGTAAAAGTCACAGAAGACTACCCCAACAAGTAGCACTTACTCTGTTATAAGGACAAGCCAATGCCATTGTTAGGGTACCGATCGCAACAATCCAAAGACAGATTTGGTTGGGACTCTCCGTGCAAACATTGCACCTAAATGCAGGTACATTTACTACAGGCAGTGTAAAATGCAAAGAAGATTGCTAACACTGGTCAAATATAGAGAAGGAACAGACTGATCACACTGCCCCAAAGACAAGCACTGAAGAACATTGAAATCAATCAAGGCTTCAATTTAAAGCAATGTAATAGTGGAATTTAGAAGCACATGACAAACACAATGTGTATGAATAACAGATGTAAAAGTCACAGAAGACTACCCCAACAAGTAGCACTTACTCTGTTATGAGGACAAGCCAATGCCATTGTTAGGGTACCGATCGCAACAATCCAAAGACAGATTTGGTTGGGACTCTCCGTGCAAACATTGCACCTAAATGCAGGTACATTTACTACAGGCAGTGTAAAATACAAAGAAGATTGCTAACACTGGTCAAATATCGAGAAGGAACAGACAGATCACACTGCCCCAAAGACAAGCACTGAAGAACATTGAAATCAATCAAGGCTTCACTGTAAGGTCATGTAAGTGTGGGATTTAGAGGCCCATGACAAATGACATGTGTATGAATAACAGATGTAAAAGTCACAGAAGACTACCCCAACAAGTAGCACTTACTCTGTTATAAGTACAAGCCAATGCCATTGTTAGGGTACCGATCGCAACAATCCAAAGGCAGAATTAGTTGGGACTCTTAGTGCAAACATTGCACCTAAATGCAGGTACATTTACTACAGGCAGTGTAAAATGTAAAGAAGATTGCTAACACAGGTCAAATATAGAGAATGAACAGACAGATCACACTGCCCCAAAGACAAGCACTGAAGAACATTGAAATCAATCAAGGCTTCAATTTAAAGCAATGTAATAGTGGAATTTAGAAGCACATGACAAACACAATGTGTATGAATAACAGATGTAAAAGTCACGGAAGACTACCCCAACAAGTAGCACTTACTCTGTTATAAGTACAAGCCAATGCCATTGTTAGGGTACCGATCGCAACAATCCAAAGGCAGAATTAGTTGGGACTCTTAGTGCAAACATTGCACCAAATACAGGTATATTTACTACAGGCAGTGTCAAATGCAAAGACGATTGCTAACACTGGTCAAATATAGAAAAGGAAGAGACAGACCACACTGCCCCAAAGACAAGCACTGAAGAACATTGAAATCAATCAAGGCTTCAATTTAAAGTAATATAATAGTGGGATTTTGAAGCACATGACAAACACAATGTGTATGAATAACAGATGTAAAAGTCACAGAAGACTACCCCAACAAGTAGCACTTACTCTGTTATAAGGACAAGCCAATGCCATTGTTAGGGTACCGATCGCAACAATCCAAAGACAGATTTGGTTGGGACTCTCCGTGCAAACATTGCACCTAAATGCAGGTACATTTACTACAGGCAGTGTAAAATGCAAAGAAGATTGCTAACACTGGTCAAATATAGAGAAGGAACAGACTGATCACACTGCCCCAAAGAGAAGCACTTATAAACATTGAAATCAATCAATGCTTCACTGTAAGGTCATGTAAGTGTGGGATTTAGAGGCCCATGACAAATGACATGTGTATGAATGACAGATGTAAAAGTCACAGAAGACTACCCCAACAAGTAGCACTTACTCTGTTATAAGTACAAGCCAATGCCATTGTTAGGGTACCGATCGCAACAATCCAAAGGCAGAATTAGTTGGGACTCTTAGTGCAAACATTGCACCTAAATGCAGGTACATTTACTACAGGCAGTGTAAAATGCAAAGAAGATTGCTAACACAGGTCAAATATAGAGAATGAACAGACAGATCACACTGCCCCCAAAGACAAGCACTGAAGAACATTGAAATCAATCAAGGCTTCAATTTAAAGCAATGTAATAGTGGAATTTAGAAGCACATGACAAACACAATGTGTATGAATAACAGATGTAAAAGTCACAGAAGACTACCCCAACAAGTAGCACTTACTCTGTTATAAGTACAAGCCAATGCCATTGTTAGGGTACCGATCGCAACAATCCAAAGGCAGAATTAGTTGGGACTCTTAGTGCAAACATTGCACCAAATACAGGTATATTTACTACAGGCAGTGTCAAATGCAAAGACGATTGCTAACACTGGTCAAATATAGAAAAGGAAGAGACAGACCACACTGCCCCAAAGACAAGCACTGAAGAACATTGAAATCAATCAAGGCTTCAATTTAAAGTAATATAATAGTGGGATTTTGAAGCACATGACAAACACAATGTGTATAAATAACAGATGTAAAAGTCACAGAAGACTACCCCAACAAGTAGCACTTACTCTTTTATAAGGACAAGTCAATGCCATTGTTAGGGTACCGATCGCAACGATCCAAAGATAGATTTAGTTGGGACTCTCAGTGCAAACATTGCACCTAAATGCAGGTACATTTACTACAGGCAGTGTAAAATACAAAGAAGATTGCTAACACTGGTCAAATATCGAGAAGGAACAGACAGATCACACTGCCCCAAAGACAAGCACTGAAGAACATTGAAATCAATCAAGGCTTCACTGTAAGGTCATGTAAGTGTGGGATTTAGAGGCCCATGACAAATGACATGTGTATGAATAACAGATGTAAAAGTCACAGAAGACTACCCCAACAAGTAGCACTTACTCTGTTATAAGTACAAGCCAATGCCATTGTTAGGGTACCGATCGCAACAATCCAAAGGCAGAATTAGTTGGGACTCTTAGTGCAAACATTGCACCTAAATGCAGGTACATTTACTACAGGCAGTGTAAAATGTAAAGAAGATTGCTAACACAGGTCAAATATAGAGAATGAACAGACAGATCACACTGCCCCAAAGACAAGCACTGAAGAACATTGAAATCAATCAAGGCTTCAATTTAAAGCAATGTAATAGTGGAATTTAGAAGCACATGACAAACACAATGTGTATGAATAACAGATGTAAAAGTCACAGAAGACTACCCCAACAAGTAGCACTTACTCTGTTATAAGTACAAGCCAATGCCATTGTTAGGGTACCGATCGCAACAATCCAAAGGCAGAATTAGTTGGGACTCTTAGTGCAAACATTGCACCAAATACAGGTATATTTACTACAGGCAGTGTCAAATTCAAAGACGATTGCTAACACTGGTCAAATATAGAAAAGGAAGAGACAGACCACACTGCCCCAAAGACAAGCACTGAAGAACATTGAAATCAATCAAGGCTTCAATTTAAAGTAATATAATAGTGGGATTTTGAAGCACATGACAAACACAATGTGTATAAATAACAGATGTAAAAGTCACAGAAGACTACCCCAACAAGTAGCACTTACTCTGTTATAAGGACAAGCCAATGCCATTGTTAGGGTACCGATCGCAACAATCCAAAGACAGATTTGGTTGGGACTCTCCGTGCAAACATTGCACCTAAATGCAGGTACATTTACTACAGGCAGTGTAAAATGCAAAGAAGATTGCTAACACTGGTCAAATATAGAGAAGGAACAGACAGATCACACTGCCCCAAAGACAAGCACTGAAGAACATTGAAATCAATCAAGGCTTCAATTTAAAGCAATGTAATAGTGGAATTTAGAAGCACATGACAAACACAATGTGTATGAATAACAGATGTAAAAGTCACAGAAGACTACCCCAACAAGTAGCACTTACTCTGTTATAAGGACACGCCAATGCCATTGTTAAGGTACCAATCCCAACCAATTTTAAAGACCTGTATATGACCTGCCCACCAAATGATCACTTACTGTTGATTCCATGAAGTCCATCTTCCTCTAGAGACATGTTCCTGAGTATTTCTTATATCAAGGAGCTGCCCTCAACTCCCAGGAAGAACTTAAGATTGGTTCATGTTCAGCAAACACAACCACTCCCATGTCGGTAAATGCTGTGCTGTGAACGACTCAGGTACTTAAGCTTGACGAGTGCTCTGCCTTTATCTAAGGTTTGTCATTTTAATCAAGAGAAACTATTTCACACATTCAAAACATTAGGATTGAGAGGAGTTTTGGTTCTCTGCCTTAAAGGCCCAATTATTTGAATGGTCTACTAGACTTGAGTCTTTTCCGATGCAAAAACAGCAGTTACAGAGGGGCAAACTTCATACAGCACTCATTCTATATAGAGTTTCTAGACAACTATTGTAACCTATTGTAAATACATGCAAACTTAATGGAGCATGCAGGCAATGTGTGGTTCCCAATAACTTGATACTCTAACAAAGTTCAATTAACTTCAGAAAAAGAACATCAAAAATGTATCTTGTAAGGGGAGCCATTCTGGTAATTCCCACAGTCATATAAAATTAGTTGCCATCCGTTGAAGAATAATACCCCAACTTAATAGCACTTTCTGTGATTAGAGGAAAGAGAGTCACTCAAGTTGAAGGATAATTCTCAATGAACTTGATACGGAGGAAATTGACCAGAGGAAATTATAGAGAAAGAACAGACACAGATCACACTACCCCAAAGAGAAGCACTTATGAACATTGAAATCAATCAACGCTTCACTTTAAGGTAATGTCCCCCAACTTAATAGCACTTTCTGTGATTAGAGAAAAGAGAGTCACTCAAGTTGAAGGATAATTCTCAATGAACTTGATACGGAGGAAATTGACCAGAGGAAATTATAGAGAAAGAACAAACACAGATCACACTACCCCAAAGAGAAGCACTTATAAACATTGAAATCAATCAATGCTTCACTGTAAGGTCATGTAAGTGTGGGATTTAGAGGCCCATGACAAATGACATGTGTATGAATGACAGATGTAAAAGTCACAGAAGACTACCCCAACAAGTAGCACTTACTCTGTTATAAGGACAAGCCAATGCCATTGTTAGGGTACCGATCGCAACAATCCAAAGACAGATTTGGTTGGGACTCTCCGTGCAAACATTGCACCTAAATGCAGGTACATTTACTACAGGCAGTGTAAAATGCAAAGAAGATTGCTAACACTGGTCAAATATAGAAAAGGAAGAGACAGACCACACTGCCCCAAGACAAGCACTGAAGAACATTGAAATCAATCAAGGCTTCAATTTAAAGCAATGTAATAGTGGAATTTAGAAGCACATGACAAACACAATGTGTATGAATAACAGATGTAAAAGTCACAGAAGACTACCCCAACAAGTAGCACTTACTCTGTTATAAGGACAAGCCAATGCCATTGTTAAGGTACCGATTCCAACCAATTTTAAAGACCTGTATATGACCTGCCCACCAAATGATCACTTACTGTTGATTCCATGAAGTCCATCTTCCTCTAGAGACATGTTCCTGAGTATTTCTTATAACAAGGAGCTGCCCTCAACTCCCAGGAAGAACTTAAGATTGGTTCATGTTCAGCAACCACAACCACTCCCACGTCGGTAAATGCTGTGCTGTGAACGACTCAGGTACTTAAGCTTGACGAGTGCTCTGCCTTTATCTAAGGTTCGTCATTTTAATCAAGAGAAACTATTTCACACATTCAAAACATTAGGATTGAGAGGAGTTTTGGTTCTCTGCCTTAAAGGCCCAATTATTTGAATGGTCTACTAGACTTGAGTCTTTTCCGATGCAAAAACAGCAGTTACAGACAAGCAAACTTCATACAGCACTCATTCTATATAGAGTTTCTAGACAACTATTGTAACCTATTGTAAATACATGCAAACTTAATAGAGCATGCAGGCAATATGTGGTTCCCAATAACTTGATACTCTAACAAAGTTCAATTAACTTCAGAAAAAGAACATCAAAAATGTTGTAAGGGGAGCCATTCTGGTAATTCCCACAGTCATATAAAATTAGTTGCCATCCGTTGAAGAATAATACCCCAACTTAATAGCACTTTCTGTGATTAGAGGAAAGAGAGTCACTCAAGTTGAAGGATAATTCTCAATGAACTTGATACGGAGGAAATTGACCAGAGGAAATTATAGAGAAAGAACAGACACAGATCACACTACCCCAAAGAGAAGCACTTATGAACATTGAAATCAATCAACGCTTCACTTTAAGGTAATGTAAGTGTGGGATTTAGAGGCCCATGACAAACACAATGTGTATGAATAACAGATGTAAAAGTCACAGAAGACTACCCCAACAAGTAGCACTTACTCTGTTATAAGGACAAGCCAATGCAATTGTTAGGGTACCGATCGCAACAATCCAAAGGCAGAATTAGTTGGGACTCTTAGTGCAAACATTGCACCAAATACAGGTATATTTACTACAGGCAGTGTCAAATGCAAAGACGATTGCTAACACTGGTCAAATATAGAAAAGGAAGAGACAGACCACACTGCCCCAAAGACAAGCACTGAAGAACATTGAAAACAATCAAGGCTTCAATTTAAAGTAATATAATAGTGGGATTTTGAAGCGCATGACAAACACAATGTGTATGAATAACAGATGTAAAAGTCACAGAAGACTACCCCAACAAGTAGCACTTACTCTGTTATAAGGACAAGCCAATGCCATTGTTAGGGTACCGATCGCAACAATCCAAAGACAGATTTGGTTGGGACTCTCCGTGCAAACATTGCACCTAAATGCAGGTACATTTACTACAGGCAGTGTAAAATGCAAAGAAGATTGCTAACACTGGTCAAATATAGAGAAGGAACAGACTGATCACACTGCCCCAAAGAGAAGCACTTATAAACATTGAAATCAATCAATGCTTCACTGTAAGGTCATGTAAGTGTGGGATTTAGAGGCCCATGACAAATGACATGTGTATGAATGACAGATGTAAAAGTCACAGAAGACTACCCCAACAAGTAGCACTTACTCTGTTATAAGTACAAGCCAATGCCATTGTTAGGGTACCGATCGCAACAATCCAAAGGCAGAATTAGTTGGGACTCTTAGTGCAAACATTGCACCTAAATGCAGGTACATTTACTACAGGCAGTGTAAAATGCAAAGAAGATTGCTAACACAGGTCAAATATAGAGAATGAACAGACAGATCACACTGCCCCCAAAGACAAGCACTGAAGAACATTGAAATCAATCAAGGCTTCAATTTAAAGCAATGTAATAGTGGAATTTAGAAGCACATGACAAACACAATGTGTATGAATAACAGATGTAAAAGTCACAGAAGACTACCCCAACAAGTAGCACTTACTCTGTTATAAGTACAAGCCAATGCCATTGTTAGGGTACTGATCGCAACAATCCAAAGGCAGAATTAGTTGGGACTCTTAGTGCAAACATTGCACCAAATACAGGTATATTTACTACAGGCAGTGTCAAATGCAAAGACGATTGCTAACACTGGTCAAATATAGAAAAGGAAGAGACAGACCACACTGCCCCAAAGACAAGCACTGAAGAACATTGAAATCAATCAAGGCTTCAATTTAAAGTAATATAATAGTGGGATTTTGAAGCACATGACAAACACAATGTGTATAAATAACAGATGTAAAAGTCACAGAAGACTACCCCAACAAGTAGCACTTACTCTTTTATAAGGACAAGTCAATGCCATTGTTAGGGTACCGATCGCAACGATCCAAAGATAGATTTAGTTGGGACTCTCAGTGCAAACATTGCACCTAAATGCAGGTACATTTACTACAGGCAGTGTAAAATACAAAGAAGATTGCTAACACTGGTCAAATATCGAGAAGGAACAGACAGATCACACTGCCCCAAAGACAAGCACTGAAGAACATTGAAATCAATCAAGGCTTCACTGTAAGGTCATGTAAGTGTGGGATTTAGAGGCCCATGACAAATGACATGTGTATGAATAACAGATGTAAAAGTCACAGAAGACTACCCCACCAAGTAGCACTTACTCTGTTATAAGTACAAGCCAATGCCATTGTTAGGGTACCGATCGCAACAATCCAAAGGCAGAATTAGTTGGGACTCTTAGTGCAAACATTGCACCTAAATGCAGGTACATTTACTACAGGCAGTGTAAAATGTAAAGAAGATTGCTAACACAGGTCAAATATAGAGAATGAACAGACAGATCACACTGCCCCAAAGACAAGCACTGAAGAACATTGAAATCAATCAAGGCTTCAATTTAAAGCAATGTAATAGTGGAATTTAGAAGCACATGACAAACACAATGTGTATGAATAACAGATGTAAAAGTCACAGAAGACTACCCCAACAAGTAGCACTTACTCTGTTATAAGTACAAGCCAATGCCATTGTTAGGGTACCGATCGCAACAATCCAAAGGCAGAATTAGTTGGGACTCTTAGTGCAAACATTGCACCAAATACAGGTATATTTACTACAGGCAGTGTCAAATGCAAAGACGATTGCTAACACTGGTCAAATATAGAAAAGGAAGAGACAGACCACACTGCCCCAAAGACAAGCACTGAAGAACATTGAAATCAATCAAGGCTTCAATTTAAAGTAATATAATAGTGGGATTTTGAAGCACATGACAAACACAATGTGTATAAATAACAGATGTAAAAGTCACAGAAGACTACCCCAACAAGTAGCACTTACTCTGTTATAAGGACAAGCCAATGCCATTGTTAGGGTACCGATCGCAACAATCCAAAGACAGATTTGGTTGGGACTCTCCGTGCAAACATTGCACCTAAATGCAGGTACATTTACTACAGGCAGTGTAAAATGCAAAGAAGATTGCTAACACTGGTCAAATATAGAGAAGGAACAGACAGATCACACTGCCCCAAAGACAAGCACTGAAGAACATTGAAATCAATCAAGGCTTCAATTTAAAGCAATGTAATAGTGGAATTTAGAAGCACATGACAAACACAATGTGTATGAATAACAGATGTAAAAGTCACAGAAGACTACCCCAACAAGTAGCACTTACTCTGTTATAAGGACACGCCAATGCCATTGTTAAGGTACCAATCCCAACCAATTTTAAAGACCTGTATATGACCTGCCCACCAAATGATCACTTACTGTTGATTCCATGAAGTCCATCTTCCTCTAGAGACATGTTCCTGAGTATTTCTTATAACAAGGAGCTGCCCTCAACTCCCAGGAAGAACTTAAGATTGGTTCATGTTCAGCAACCACAACCACTCCCACGTCGGTAAATGCTGTGCTGTGAACGACTCAGGTACTTAAGCTTGACGAGTGCTCTGCCTTTATCTAAGGTTCGTCATTTGAATCAAGAGAAACTATTTCACACATTCAAAACATTAGGATTGAGAGGAGTTTTGGTTCTCTGCCTTAAAGGCCCAATTATTTGAATGGTCTACTAGACTTGAGTCTTTTCCGATGCAAAAACAGCAGTTACAGACAAGCAAACTTCATACAGCACTCATTCTATATAGAGTTTCTAGACAACTATTGTAACCTATTGTAAATACATGCAAACTTAATAGAGCATGCAGGCAATATGTGGTTCCCAATAACTTGATACTCTAACAAAGTTCAATTAACTTCAGAAAAAAAACATCAAAAATGTTGTAAGGGGAGCCATTCTGGTAATTCCCACAGTCATATAAAATTAGTTGCCATCCGTTGAAGAATAATACCCCAACTTAATAGCACTTTCTGTGATTAGAGGAAAGAGAGTCACTCAAGTTGAAGGATAATTCTCAATGAACTTGATACGGAGGAAATTGACCAGAGGAAATTATAGAGAAAGAACAGACACAGATCACACTACCCCAAAGAGAAGCACTTATGAACATTGAAATCAATCAACGCTTCACTTTAAGGTAATGTAAGTGTGGGATTTAGAGGCCCATGACAAACACAATGTGTATGAATAACAGATGTAAAAGTCACAGAAGACTACCCCAACAAGTAGCACTTACTCTGTTATAAGGACAAGCCAATGCAATTGTTAGGGTACCGATCGCAACAATCCAAGGGCAGAATTAGTTGGGACTCTTAGTGCAAACATTGCACCAAATACAGGTATATTTACTACAGGCAGTGTCAAATGCAAAGACGATTGCTAACACTGGTCAAATATAGAAAAGGAAGAGACAGACCACACTGCCCCAAAGACAAGCACTGAAGAACATTGAAATCAATCAAGGCTTCAATTTAAAGTAATATAATAGTGGGATTTTGAAGCGCATGACAAACACAATATGTATGAATAACAGATGTAAAAGTCACAGAAGACTACCCCAACAAGTAGCACTTACTCTGTTATAAGGACAAGCCAATGCCATTGTTAGGGTACCGATCGCAACAATCCAAAGACAGATTTGGTTGGGACTCTCCGTGCAAACATTGCACCTAAATGCAGGTACATTTACTACAGGCAGTGTAAAATGCAAAGAAGATTGCTAACACTGGTCAAATATAGAGAAGGAACAGACTGATCACACTGCCCCAAAGAGAAGCACTTATAAACATTGAAATCAATCAATGCTTCACTGTAAGGTCATGTAAGTGTGGGATTTAGAGGCCCATGACAAATGACATGTGTATGAATGACAGATGTAAAAGTCACAGAAGACTACCCCAACAAGTAGCACTTACTCTGTTATAAGTACAAGCCAATGCCATTGTTAGGGTACCGATCGCAACAATCCAAAGGCAGAATTAGTTGGGACTCTTAGTGCAAACATTGCACCTAAATGCAGGTACATTTACTACAGGCAGTGTAAAATGCAAAGAAGATTGCTAACACAGGTCAAATATAGAGAATGAACAGACAGATCACACTGCCCCCAAAGACAAGCACTGAAGAACATTGAAATCAATCAAGGCTTCAATTTAAAGCAATGTAATAGTGGAATTTAGAAGCACATGACAAACACAATGTGTATGAATAACAGATGTAAAAGTCACAGAAGACTACCCCAACAAGTAGCACTTACTCTGTTATAAGTACAAGCCAATGCCATTGTTAGGGTACTGATCGCAACAATCCAAAGGCAGAATTAGTTGGGACTCTTAGTGCAAACATTGCACCAAATACAGGTATATTTACTACAGGCAGTGTCAAATGCAAAGACGATTGCTAACACTGGTCAAATATAGAAAAGGAAGAGACAGACCACACTGCCCCAAAGACAAGCACTGAAGAACATTGAAATCAATCAAGGCTTCAATTTAAAGTAATATAATAGTGGGATTTTGAAGCACATGACAAACACAATGTGTATAAATAACAGATGTAAAAGTCACAGAAGACTACCCCAACAAGTAGCACTTACTCTTTTATAAGGACAAGTCAATGCCATTGTTAGGGTACCGATCGCAACGATCCAAAGATAGATTTAGTTGGGACTCTCAGTGCAAACATTGCACCTAAATGCAGGTACATTTACTACAGGCAGTGTAAAATACAAAGAAGATTGCTAACACTGGTCAAATATCGAGAAGGAACAGACAGATCACACTGCCCCAAAGACAAGCACTGAAGAACATTGAAATCAATCAAGGCTTCACTGTAAGGTCATGTAAGTGTGGGATTTAGAGGCCCATGACAAATGACATGTGTATGAATAACAGATGTAAAAGTCACAGAAGACTACCCCAACAAGTAGCACTTACTCTGTTATAAGGACAAGCCAATGCCATTGTTAGGGTACCGATCGCAACAATCCAAAGACAGATTTAGTTGGGACTCTCAGTGCAAACATTGCACCTAAATGCAGGTACATTTACTACAGGCAGTGTAAAATACAAAGAAGATTGCTAACACTGGTCAAATATCGAGAAGGAACAGACAGATCACACTGCCCCAAAGACAAGCACTGAAGAACATTGAAATCAATCAAGGCTTCACTGTAAGGTCATGTAAGTGTGGGATTTAGAGGCCCATGACAAATGACATGTGTATGAATAACAGATGTAAAAGTCACAGAAGACTACCCCAACAAGTAGCACTTACTCTGTTATAAGGACAAGCCAATGCCATTGTTAGGGTACCGATCAACAATCCAAAGACAGATTTGGTTGGGACTCTCCGTGCAAACATTGCACCTAAATGCAGGTACATTTACTACAGGCAGTGTAAAATGCAAAGAAGATTGCTAACACTGGTCAAATATAGAGAAGGAACAGACAGATCACACTGCCCCAAAGACAAGCACTGAAGAACATTGAAATCAATCAAGGCTTCAATTTAAAGCAATGTAATAGTGGAATTTAGAAGCACATGACAAACACAATGTGTATGAATAACAGATGTAAAAGTCACAGAAGACTACCCCAACAAGTAGCACTTACTCTGTTATAAGGACACGCCAATGCCATTGTTAAGGTACCAATCCCAACCAATTTTAAAGACCTGTATATGACCTGCCCACCAAATGATCACTTACTGTTGATTCCATGAAGTCCATCTTCCTCTAGAGACATGTTCCTGAGTATTTCTTATATCAAGGAGCTGCCCTCAACTCCCAGGAAGAACTTAAGATTGGTTCATGTTCAGCAAACACAACCACTCCCATGTCGGTAAATGCTGTGCTGTGAACGACTCAGGTACTTAAGCTTGACGAGTGCTCTGCCTTTATCTAAGGTTTGTCATTTTAATCAAGAGAAACTATTTCACACATTCAAAACATTAGGATTGAGAGGAGTTTTGGTTCTCTGCCTTAAAGGCCCAATTATTTGAATGGTCTACTAGACTTGAGTCTTTTCCGATGCAAAAACAGCAGTTACAGAGGGGCAAACTTCATACAGCACTCATTCTATATAGAGTTTCTAGACAACTATTGTAACCTATTGTAAATACATGCAAACTTAATGGAGCATGCAGGCAATGTGTGGTTCCCAATAACTTGATACTCTAACAAAGTTCAATTAACTTCAGAAAAAGAACATCAAAAATGTATCTTGTAAGGGGAGCCATTCTGGTAATTCCCACAGTCATATAAAATTAGTTGCCATCCGTTGAAGAATAATACCCCAACTTAATAGCACTTTCTGTGATTAGAGGAAAGAGAGTCACTCAAGTTGAAGGATAATTCTCAATGAACTTGATACGGAGGAAATTGACCAGAGGAAATTATAGAGAAAGAACAGACACAGATCACACTACCCCAAAGAGAAGCACTTATGAACATTGAAATCAATCAACGCTTCACTTTAAGGTAATGTCCCCCAACTTAATAGCACTTTCTGTGATTAGAGAAAAGAGAGTCACTCAAGTTGAAGGATAATTCTCAATGAACTTGATACGGAGGAAATTGACCAGAGGAAATTATAGAGAAAGAACAGACACAGATCACACTACCCCAAAGAGAAGCACTTATAAACATTGAAATCAATCAATGCTTCACTGTAAGGTCATGTAAGTGTGGGATTTAGAGGCCCATGACAAATGACATGTGTATGAATGACAGATGTAAAAGTCACAGAAGACTACCCCAACAAGTAGCACTTACTCTGTTATAAGGACAAGCCAATGCCATTGTTAGGGTACCGATCGCAACAATCCAAAGACAGATTTGGTTGGGACTCTCCGTGCAAACATTGCACCTAAATGCAGGTACATTTACTACAGGCAGTGTAAAATGTAAAGAAGATTGCTAACACAGGTCAAATATAGAGAATGAACAGACAGATCACACTGCCCCAAAGACAAGCACTGAAGAACATTGAAATCAATCAAGGCTTCAATTTAAAGCAATGTAATAGTGGAATTTAGAAGCACATGACAAACACAATGTGTATGAATAACAGATGTAAAAGTCACAGAAGACTACCCCAACAAGTAGCACTTACTCTGTTATAAGTACAAGCCAATGCCATTGTTAGGGTACCGATCGCAACAATCCAAAGGCAGAATTAGTTGGGACTCTTAGTGCAAACATTGCACCAAATACAGGTATATTTACTACAGGCAGTGTCAAATGCAAAGACGATTGCTAACACTGGTCAAATATAGAAAAGGAAGAGACAGACCACACTGCCCCAAAGACAAGCACTGAAGAACATTGAAATCAATCAAGGCTTCAATTTAAAGTAATATAATAGTGGGATTTTGAAGCACATGACAAACACAATGTGTATAAATAACAGATGTAAAAGTCACAGAAGACTACCCCAACAAGTAGCACTTACTCTGTTATAAGGACAAGCCAATGCCATTGTTAGGGTACCGATCGCAACAATCCAAAGACAGATTTGGTTGGGACTCTCCGTGCAAACATTGCACCTAAATGCAGGTACATTTACTACAGGCAGTGTAAAATGCAAAGAAGATTGCTAACACTGGTCAAATATAGAAAAGGAAGAGACAGACCACACTGCCCCAAGACAAGCACTGAAGAACATTGAAATCAATCAAGGCTTCAATTTAAAGCAATGTAATAGTGGAATTTAGAAGCACATGACAAACACAATGTGTATGAATAACAGATGTAAAAGTCACAGAAGACTACCCCAACAAGTAGCACTTACTCTGTTATAAGGACAAGCCAATGCCATTGTTAAGGTACCGATTCCAACCAATTTTAAAGACCTGTATATGACCTGCCCACCAAATGATCACTTACTGTTGATTCCATGAAGTCCATCTTCCTCTAGAGACATGTTCCTGAGTATTTCTTATAACAAGGAGCTGCCCTCAACTCCCAGGAAGAACTTAAGATTGGTTCATGTTCAGCAACCACAACCACTCCCACGTCGGTAAATGCTGTGCTGTGAACGACTCAGGTACTTAAGCTTGACGAGTGCTCTGCCTTTATCTAAGGTTCGTCATTTGAATCAAGAGAAACTATTTCACACATTCAAAACATTAGGATTGAGAGGAGTTTTGGTTCTCTGCCTTAAAGGGCCAATTATTTGAATGGTCTACTAGACTTGAGTCTTTTCCGATGCAAAAACAGCAGTTACAGACAAGCAAACTTCATACAGCACTCATTCTATATAGAGTTTCTAGACAACTATTGTAACCTATTGTAAATACATGCAAACTTAATAGAGCATGCAGGCAATATGTGGTTCCCAATAACTTGATACTCTAACAAAGTTCAATTAACTTCAGAAAAAGAACATCAAAAATGTTGTAAGGGGAGCCATTCTGGTAATTCCCACAGTCATATAAAATTAGTTGCCATCCGTTGAAGAATAATACCCCAACTTAATAGCACTTTCTGTGATTAGAAGAAAGAGAGTCACTCAAGTTGAAGGATAATTCTCAATGAACTTGATACGGAGGAAATTGACCAGAGGAAATTATAGAGAAAGAACAGACACAGATCACACTACCCCAAAGAGAAGCACTTATGAACACTGAAATCAATCAACGCTTCACTTTAAGGTAATGTAAGTGTGGGATTTAGTGGCCCATGACAAACACAATGTGTATAGATAACAGATGTAAAAGTCACAGAAGACTACCCCAACAAGTAGCACTTACTCTTTTATAAGGACAAGTCAATGCCATTGTTAGGGTACCGATCGCAACGATCCAAAGATAGATTTAGTTGGGACTCTCAGTGCAAACATTGCACCTAAATGCAGGTACATTTACTACAGGCAGTGTCAAATGCAAAGAATATTGCTAACACTGGTCAAATATAGAGAAGGAACAGACAGACCACACTGCCCCAAAGACAAGCACTGAAGAACATTGAAATCAATCAAGGCTTCAATTTAAAGCAATGTAATAGTGGAATTTTGAATCACATGACAAACACAATGTGTATGAATAACAGATGTAAAAGTCACAGAAGACTACCCCACCAAGTAGCACTTACTCTGTTATAAGGACAAGCCAATGCCATTGTTAGGGTACCGATCGCAACAATCCAAAGACAGATTTGGTTGGGACTCTCCGTGCAAACATTGCACCTAAATGCAGGTACATTTACTACAGGCAGTGTAAAATGCAAAGAAGATTGCTAACACTGGTCAAATATAGAGAAGGAACAGACAGATCACACTGCCCCAAAGACAAGCACTTATGAACATTGAAATCAATCAACGCTTCACTTTCAGGTAATGTAAGTGTGGGATTTAGTGGGCCATGACAAACACAATGTGTATAAATAACAGATGTAAAAGTCACAGAAAACTACCCCAACAAGTAGCACTTACTCTTTTATAAGGACAAGCCAATGCCATTGTTAGGGTACCGATCGCAACAATCCAAAGACAGATTTAGTTTGGACTCTCAGTGCAAACATTGCACCTAAATGCAGGTATATTTACTACAGGCAGTGTAAAATGCAAAGAAGATTGCTAACACTGGTCAAATATAGAAAAGGAAGAGACAGACCACACCGCCCCAAAGACAAGCACTGAAGAACATTGAAATCAATCAAGGCTTCAATTTAAAGCAATGCAATAGTGGAATTTAGAAGCACATGACAAACACAATATGTATAAATAACAGATGTAAAAGTCACAAAAAACTACCCCAACAAGCAGCACTTACTCTGTTATAAGGACAAGCCAATACCATTGTTAGGGTACCGATCGCAACAATCCAAAGACAGATTTAGTTGGGACTCTCCGTGCAAACATTGCACCTAAATGCAGGTATATTTACTACAGGCAGTGTAAAATGCAAAGAAGATTGCTAACACTGGTCAAATATAGAGAAGGAACAGACTGATCACACTGCCCCAAAGACAAGCACTGAAGAACATTGAAATCAATCAAGGCTTCAATTTAAAGTAATATAATAGTGGGATTTTGAAGCACATGA
The DNA here is from genome assembly GCF_038355195.1 of Osmerus mordax. NCBI lineage: Eukaryota > Metazoa > Chordata > Actinopteri > Osmeriformes > Osmeridae > Osmerus > Osmerus mordax. Next base: position 18,930,540 of record NC_090058.1, on the reverse strand, counting down.
CAAACACAATGTGTATAAATAACAGATGTAAAAGTCACAGAAGACTACCCCAACAAGTAGCACTTACTCTTTTATAAGGACAAGCCAATGCCATTGTTAGGGTACCGATCGCAACAATCCAAAGACAGATTTAGTTTGGACTCTCAGTGCAAACATTGCACCTAAATGCAGGTATATTTACTACAGGCAGTGTCAAATGCAAAGACGATTGCTAACACTGGTCAAATATAGAAAAGGAAGAGACAGACCACACTGCCCCAAAGACAAGCACTGAAGAACATTGAAATCAATCAAGGTTTCAATTTAAAGCAATGTAATAGTGGAATTTAGAAGCACATGACAAACACAATGTGTATGAATAACAGATGTAAAAGTCACAGAAGACTACCCCAACAAGTAGCACTTACTCTGTTATGAGGACAAGCCAATGCCATTGTTAGGGTACCGATCGCAATAATCCAAAGACAGATTTGGTTGGGACTCTCCGTGCAAACATTGCACCTAAATGCAGGTACATTTACTACAGGCAGTGTAAAATACAAAGAAGATTGCTAACACTGGTCAAATATCGAGAAGGAACAGACAGATCACACTGCCCCAAAGACAAGCACTGAAGAACATTGAAATCAATCAAGGCTTCACTGTAAGGTCATGTAAGTGTGGGATTTAGAGGCCCATGACAAATGACATGTGTATGAATAACAGATGTAAAAGTCACAGAAGACTACCCCAACAAGTAGCACTTACTCTGTTATAAGTACAAGCCAATGCCATTGTTAGGGTACCGATCGCAACAATCCAAAGGCAGAATTAGTTGGGACTCTTAGTGCAAACATTGCACCTAAATGCAGGTACATTTACTACAGGCAGTGTAAAATGTAAAGAAGATTGCTAACACAGGTCAAATATAGAGAATGAACAGACAGATCACACTGCCCCAAAGACAAGCACTGAAGAACATTGAAATCAATCAAGGCTTCAATTTAAAGCAATGTAATAGTGGAATTTAGAAGCACATGACAAACACAATGTGTATGAATAACAGATGTAAAAGTCACGGAAGACTACCCCAACAAGTAGCACTTACTCTGTTATAAGTACAAGCCAATGCCATTGTTAGGGTACCGATCGCAACAATCCAAAGGCAGAATTAGTTGGGACTCTTAGTGCAAACATTGCACCTAAATGCAGGTACATTTACTACAGGCAGTGTAAAATGCAAAGAAGATTGCTAACACAGGTCAAATATAGAGAATGAACAGACAGATCACACTGCCCCCAAAGACAAGCACTGAAGAACATTGAAATCAATCAAGGCTTCAATTTAAAGCAATGTAATAGTGGAATTTAGAAGCACATGACAAACACAATGTGTATGAATAACAGATGTAAAAGTCACAGAAGACTACCCCAACAAGTAGCACTTACTCTGTTATAAGTACAAGCCAATGCCATTGTTAGGGTACCGATCGCAACAATCCAAAGGCAGAATTAGTTGGGACTCTTAGTGCAAACATTGCACCAAATACAGGTATATTTACTACAGGCAGTGTCAAATGCAAAGACGATTGCTAACACTGGTCAAATATAGAAAAGGAAGAGACAGACCACACTGCCCCAAAGACAAGCACTGAAGAACATTGAAATCAATCAAGGCTTCAATTTAAAGTAATATAATAGTGGGATTTTGAAGCACATGACAAACACAATGTGTATAAATAACAGATGTAAAAGTCACAGAAGACTACCCCAACAAGTAGCACTTACTCTTTTATAAGGACAAGTCAATGCCATTGTTAGGGTACCGATCGCAACGATCCAAAGATAGATTTAGTTGGGACTCTCAGTGCAAACATTGCACCTAAATGCAGGTACAGTTACTACAGGCAGTGTAAAATACAAAGAAGATTGCTAACACTGGTCAAATATCGAGAAGGAACAGACAGATCACACTGCCCCAAAGACAAGCACTGAAGAACATTGAAATCAATCAAGGCTTCACTGTAAGGTCATGTAAGTGTGGGATTTAGAGGCCCACGACAAATGACATGTGTATGAATAACAGATGTAAAAGTCACAGAAGACTACCCCAACAAGTAGCACTTACTCTGTTATAAGTACAAGCCAATGCCATTGTTAGGGTACCGATCGCAACAATCCAAAGGCAGAATTAGTTGGGACTCTTAGTGCAAACATTGCACCTAAATGCAGGTACATTTACTACAGGCAGTGTAAAATGTAAAGAAGATTGCTAACACAGGTCAAATATAGAGAATGAACAGACAGATCACACTGCCCCAAAGACAAGCACTGAAGAACATTGAAATCAATCAAGGCTTCAATTTAAAGCAATGTAATAGTGGAATTTAGAAGCACATGACAAACACAATGTGTATGAATAACAGATGTAAAAGTCACAGAAGACTACCCCAACAAGTAGCACTTACTCTGTTATAAGTACAAGCCAATGCCATTGTTAGGGTACCGATCGCAACAATCCAAAGGCAGAATTAGTTGGGACTCTTAGTGCAAACATTGCACCAAATACAGGTATATTTACTACAGGCAGTGTCAAATGCAAAGACGATTGCTAACACTGGTCAAATATAGAAAAGGAAGAGACAGACCACACTGCCCCAAAGACAAGCACTGAAGAACATTGAAATCAATCAAGGCTTCAATTTAAAGTAATATAATAGTGGGATTTTGAAGCACATGACAAACACAATGTGTATAAATAACAGATGTAAAAGTCACAGAAGACTACCCCAACAAGTAGCACTTACTCTGTTATAAGGACAAGCCAATGCCATTGTTAGGGTACCGATCGCAACAATCCAAAGACAGATTTGGTTGGGACTCTCCGTGCAAACATTGCACCTAAATGCAGGTACATTTACTACAGGCAGTGTAAAATGCAAAGAAGATTGCTAACACTGGTCAAATATAGAAAAGGAAGAGACAGACCACACTGCCCCAAGACAAGCACTGAAGAACATTGAAATCAATCAAGGCTTCAATTTAAAGCAATGTAATAGTGGAATTTAGAAGCACATGACAAACACAATGTGTATGAATAACAGATGTAAAAGTCACAGAAGACTACCCCAACAAGTAGCACTTACTCTGTTATAAGGACAAGCCAATGCCATTGTTAAGGTACCGATTCCAACCAATTTTAAAGACCTGTATATGACCTGCCCACCAAATGATCACTTACTGTTGATTCCATGAAGTCCATCTTCCTCTAGAGACATGTTCCTGAGTATTTCTTATAACAAGGAGCTGCCCTCAACTCCCAGGAAGAACTTAAGATTGGTTCATGTTCAGCAACCACAACCACTCCCACGTCGGTAAATGCTGTGCTGTGAACGACTCAGGTACTTAAGCTTGACGAGTGCTCTGCCTTTATCTAAGGTTCGTCATTTGAATCAAGAGAAACTATTTCACACATTCAAAACATTAGGATTGAGAGGAGTTTTGGTTCTCTGCCTTAAAGGGCCAATTATTTGAATGGTCTACTAGACTTGAGTCTTTTCCGATGCAAAAACAGCAGTTACAGACAAGCAAACTTCATACAGCACTCATTCTATATAGAGTTTCTAGACAACTATTGTAACCTATTGTAAATACATGCAAACTTAATAGAGCATGCAGGCAATATGTGGTTCCCAATAACTTGATACTCTAACAAAGTTCAATTAACTTCAGAAAAAGAACATCAAAAATGTTGTAAGGGGAGCCATTCTGGTAATTCCCACAGTCATATAAAATTAGTTGCCATCCGTTGAAGAATAATACCCCAACTTAATAGCACTTTCTGTGATTAGAGGAAAGAGAGTCACTCAAGTTGAAGGATAATTCTCAATGAACTTGATACGGAGGAAATTGACCAGAGGAAATTATAGAGAAAGAACAGACACAGATCACACTACCCCAAAGAGAAGCACTTATGAACATTGAAATCAATCAACGCTTCACTTTAAGGTAATGTAAGTGTGGGATTTAGAGGCCCATGACAAACACAATGTGTATGAATAACAGATGTAAAAGTCACAGAAGACTACCCCAACAAGTAGCACTTACTCTGTTATAAGGACAAGCCAATGCAATTGTTAGGGTACCGATCGCAACAATCCAAAGGCAGAATTAGTTGGGACTCTTAGTGCAAACATTGCACCAAATACAGGTATATTTACTACAGGCAGTGTCAAATGCAAAGACGATTGCTAACACTGGTCAAATATAGAAAAGGAAGAGACAGACCACACTGCCCCAAAGACAAGCACTGAAGAACATTGAAATCAATCAAGGCTTCAATTTAAAGCAATGTAATGGTGGAATTTAGAAGCACATGACAAACACAATGTGTATGAATAACAGATGTAAAAGTCACAGAAGACTACCCCAACAAGTAGCACTTACTCTGTTATGAGGACAAGCCAATGCCATTGTTAGGGTACCGATCGCAATAATCCAAAGACAGATTTGGTTGGGACTCTCCGTGCAAACATTGCACCTAAATGCAGGTACATTTACTACAGGCAGTGTAAAATACAAAGAAGATTGCTAACACTGGTCAAATATCGAGAAGGAACAGACAGATCACACTGCCCCAAAGACAAGCACTGAAGAACATTGAAATCAATCAAGGCTTCACTGTAAGGTCATGTAAGTGTGGGATTTAGAGGCCCATGACAAATGACATGTGTATGAATAACAGATGTAAAAGTCACAGAAGACTACCCCAACAAGTAGCACTTACTCTGTTATAAGTACAAGCCAATGCCATTGTTAGGGTACCGATCGCAACAATCCAAAGGCAGAATTAGTTGGGACTCTTAGTGCAAACATTGCACCTAAATGCAGGTACATTTACTACAGGCAGTGTAAAATGTAAAGAAGATTGCTAACACAGGTCAAATATAGAGAATGAACAGACAGATCACACTGCCCCAAAGACAAGCACTGAAGAACATTGAAATCAATCAAGGCTTCAATTTAAAGCAATGTAATAGTGGAATTTAGAAGCACATGACAAACACAATGTGTATGAATAACAGATGTAAAAGTCACGGAAGACTACCCCAACAAGTAGCACTTACTCTGTTATAAGTACAAGCCAATGCCATTGTTAGGGTACCGATCGCAACAATCCAAAGGCAGAATTAGTTGGGACTCTTAGTGCAAACATTGCACCAAATACAGGTATATTTACTACAGGCAGTGTCAAATGCAAAGACGATTGCTAACACTGGTCAAATATAGAAAAGGAAGAGACAGACCACACTGCCCCAAAGACAAGCACTGAAGAACATTGAAATCAATCAAGGCTTCAATTTAAAGTAATATAATAGTGGGATTTTGAAGCACATGACAAACACAATGTGTATGAATAACAGATGTAAAAGTCACAGAAGACTACCCCAACAAGTAGCACTTACTCTGTTATGAGGACAAGCCAATGCCATTGTTAGGGTACCGATCGCAATAATCCAAAGACAGATTTGGTTGGGACTCTCCGTGCAAACATTGCACCTAAATGCAGGTACATTTACTACAGGCAGTGTAAAATACAAAGAAGATTGCTAACACTGGTCAAATATCGAGAAGGAACAGACAGATCACACTGCCCCAAAGACAAGCACTGAAGAACATTGAAATCAATCAAGGCTTCACTGTAAGGTCATGTAAGTGTGGGATTTAGAGGCCCATGACAAATGACATGTGTATGAATAACAGATGTAAAAGTCACAGAAGACTACCCCAACAAGTAGCACTTACTCTGTTATAAGTACAAGCCAATGCCATTGTTAGGGTACCGATCGCAACAATCCAAAGGCAGAATTAGTTGGGACTCTTAGTGCAAACATTGCACCTAAATGCAGGTACATTTACTACAGGCAGTGTAAAATGTAAAGAAGATTGCTAACACAGGTCAAATATAGAGAATGAACAGACAGATCACACTGCCCCAAAGACAAGCACTGAAGAACATTGAAATCAATCAAGGCTTCAATTTAAAGCAATGTAATAGTGGAATTTAGAAGCACATGACAAACACAATGTGTATGAATAACAGATGTAAAAGTCACGGAAGACTACCCCAACAAGTAGCACTTACTCTGTTATAAGTACAAGCCAATGCCATTGTTAGGGTACCGATCGCAACAATCCAAAGGCAGAATTAGTTGGGACTCTTAGTGCAAACATTGCACCAAATACAGGTATATTTACTACAGGCAGTGTCAAATGCAAAGACGATTGCTAACACTGGTCAAATATAGAAAAGGAAGAGACAGACCACACTGCCCCAAAGACAAGCACTGAAGAACATTGAAATCAATCAAGGCTTCAATTTAAAGTAATATAATAGTGGGATTTTGAAGCACATGACAAACACAATGTGTATGAATAACAGATGTAAAAGTCACAGAAGACTACCCCAACAAGTAGCACTTACTCTGTTATAAGGACAAGCCAATGCCATTGTTAGGGTACCGATCGCAACAATCCAAAGACAGATTTGGTTGGGACTCTCCGTGCAAACATTGCACCTAAATGCAGGTACATTTACTACAGGCAGTGTAAAATGCAAAGAAGATTGCTAACACTGGTCAAATATAGAGAAGGAACAGACTGATCACACTGCCCCAAAGAGAAGCACTTATAAACATTGAAATCAATCAATGCTTCACTGTAAGGTCATGTAAGTGTGGGATTTAGAGGCCCATGACAAATGACATGTGTATGAATGACAGATGTAAAAGTCACAGAAGACTACCCCAACAAGTAGCACTTACTCTGTTATAAGTACAAGCCAATGCCATTGTTAGGGTACCGATCGCAACAATCCAAAGGCAGAATTAGTTGGGACTCTTAGTGCAAACATTGCACCTAAATGCAGGTACATTTACTACAGGCAGTGTAAAATGCAAAGAAGATTGCTAACACAGGTCAAATATAGAGAATGAACAGACAGATCACACTGCCCCCAAAGACAAGCACTGAAGAACATTGAAATCAATCAAGGCTTCAATTTAAAGCAATGTAATAGTGGAATTTAGAAGCACATGACAAACACAATGTGTTTGAATAACAGATGTAAAAGTCACAGAAGACTACCCCAACAAGTAGCACTTACTCTGTTATAAGTACAAGCCAATGCCATTGTTAGGGTACCGATCGCAATAATCCAAAGGCAGAATTAGTTGGGACTCTTAGTGCAAACATTGCACCAAATACAGGTATATTTACTACAGGCAGTGTCAAATGCAAAGACGATTGCTAACACTGGTCAAATATAGAAAAGGAAGAGACAGACCACACTGCCCCAAAGACAAGCACTGAAGAACATTGAAATCAATCAAGGCTTCAATTTAAAGTAATATAATAGTGGGATTTTGAAGCACATGACAAACACAATGTGTATGAATAACAGATGTAAAAGTCACAGAAGACTACCCCAACAAGTAGCACTTACTCTGTTATAAGGACAAGCCAATGCCATTGTTAGGGTACCGATCGCAACAATCCAAAGACAGATTTGGTTGGGACTCTCCGTGCAAACATTGCACCTAAATGCAGGTACATTTACTACAGGCAGTGTAAAATGCAAAGAAGATTGCTAACACTGGTCAAATATAGAGAAGGAACAGACTGATCACACTGCCCCAAAGAGAAGCACTTATAAACATTGAAATCAATCAATGCTTCACTGTAAGGTCATGTAAGTGTGGGATTTAGAGGCCCATGACAAATGACATGTGTATGAATGACAGATGTAAAAGTCACAGAAGACTACCCCAACAAGTAGCACTTACTCTGTTATAAGTACAAGCCAATGCCATTGTTAGGGTACCGATCGCAACAATCCAAAGGCAGAATTAGTTGGGACTCTTAGTGCAAACATTGCACCTAAATGCAGGTACATTTACTACAGGCAGTGTAAAATGCAAAGAAGATTGCTAACACAGGTCAAATATAGAGAATGAACAGACAGATCACACTGCCCCCAAAGACAAGCACTGAAGAACATTGAAATCAATCAAGGCTTCAATTTAAAGCAATGTAATAGTGGAATTTAGAAGCACATGACAAACACAATGTGTATGAATAACAGATGTAAAAGTCACAGAAGACTACCCCAACAAGTAGCACTTACTCTGTTATAAGTACAAGCCAATGCCATTGTTAGGGTACCGATCGCAACAATCCAAAGGCAGAATTAGTTGGGACTCTTAGTGCAAACATTGCACCAAATACAGGTATATTTACTACAGGCAGTGTCAAATGCAAAGACGATTGCTAACACTGGTCAAATATAGAAAAGGAAGAGACAGACCACACTGCCCCAAAGACAAGCACTGAAGAACATTGAAATCAATCAAGGCTTCAATTTAAAGTAATATAATAGTGGGATTTTGAAGCACATGACAAACACAATGTGTATAAATAACAGATGTAAAAGTCACAGAAGACTACCCCAACAAGTAGCACTTACTCTTTTATAAGGACAAGTCAATGCCATTGTTAGGGTACCGATCGCAACGATCCAAAGATAGATTTAGTTGGGACTCTCAGTGCAAACATTGCACCTAAATGCAGGTACAGTTACTACAGGCAGTGTAAAATACAAAGAAGATTGCTAACACTGGTCAAATATCGAGAAGGAACAGACAGATCACACTGCCCCAAAGACAAGCACTGAAGAACATTGAAATCAATCAAGGCTTCACTGTAAGGTCATGTAAGTGTGGGATTTAGAGGCCCATGACAAATGACATGTGTATGAATAACAGATGTAAAAGTCACAGAAGACTACCCCAACAAGTAGCACTTACTCTGTTATAAGTACAAGCCAATGCCATTGTTAGGGTACCGATCGCAACAATCCAAAGGCAGAATTAGTTGGGACTCTTAGTGCAAACATTGCACCTAAATGCAGGTACATTTACTACAGGCAGTGTAAAATGTAAAGAAGATTGCTAACACAGGTCAAATATAGAGAATGAACAGACAGATCACACTGCCCCAAAGACAAGCACTGAAGAACATTGAAATCAATCAAGGCTTCAATTTAAAGCAATGTAATAGTGGAATTTAGAAGCACATGACAAACACAATGTGTATGAATAACAGATGTAAAAGTCACAGAAGACTACCCCAACAAGTAGCACTTACTCTGTTATAAGTACAAGCCAATGCCATTGTTAGGGTACCGATCGCAACAATCCAAAGGCAGAATTAGTTGGGACTCTTAGTGCAAACATTGCACCAAATACAGGTATATTTACTACAGGCAGTGTCAAATGCAAAGACGATTGCTAACACTGGTCAAATATAGAAAAGGAAGAGACAGACCACACTGCCCCAAAGACAAGCACTGAAGAACATTGAAATCAATCAAGGCTTCAATTTAAAGTAATATAATAGTGGGATTTTGAAGCACATGACAAACACAATGTGTATAAATAACAGATGTAAAAGTCACGGAAGACTACCCCAACAAGTAGCACTTACTCTGTTATAAGGACAAGCCAATGCCATTGTTAGGGTACCGATCGCAACAATCCAAAGACAGATTTGGTTGGGACTCTCCGTGCAAACATTGCACCTAAATGCAGGTACATTTACTACAGGCAGTGTAAAATGCAAAGAAGATTGCTAACACTGGTCAAATATAGAAAAGGAAGAGACAGACCACACTGCCCCAAGACAAGCACTGAAGAACATTGAAATCAATCAAGGCTTCAATTTAAAGCAATGTAATAGTGGAATTTAGAAGCACATGACAAACACAATGTGTATGAATAACAGATGTAAAAGTCACAGAAGACTACCCCAACAAGTAGCACTTACTCTGTTATGAGGACAAGCCAATGCCATTGTTAGGGTACCGATCGCAATAATCCAAAGACAGATTTGGTTGGGACTCTCCGTGCAAACATTGCACCTAAATGCAGGTACATTTACTACAGGCAGTGTAAAATACAAAGAAGATTGCTAACACTGGTCAAATATCGAGAAGGAACAGACAGATCACACTGCCCCAAAGACAAGCACTGAAGAACATTGAAATCAATCAAGGCTTCACTGTAAGGTCATGTAAGTGTGGGATTTAGAGGCCCATGACAAATGACATGTGTATGAATAACAGATGTAAAAGTCACAGAAGACTACCCCAACAAGTAGCACTTACTCTGTTATAAGTACAAGCCAATGCCATTGTTAGGGTACCGATCGCAACAATCCAAAGGCAGAATTAGTTGGGACTCTTAGTGCAAACATTGCACCTAAATGCAGGTACATTTACTACAGGCAGTGTAAAATGTAAAGAAGATTGCTAACACAGGTCAAATATAGAGAATGAACAGACAGATCACACTGCCCCAAAGACAAGCACTGAAGAACATTGAAATCAATCAAGGCTTCAATTTAAAGCAATGTAATAGTGGAATTTAGAAGCACATGACAAACACAATGTGTATGAATAACAGATGTAAAAGTCACGGAAGACTACCCCAACAAGTAGCACTTACTCTGTTATAAGTACAAGCCAATGCCATTGTTAGGGTACCGATCGCAACAATCCAAAGGCAGAATTAGTTGGGACTCTTAGTGCAAACATTGCACCAAATACAGGTATATTTACTACAGGCAGTGTCAAATGCAAAGACGATTGCTAACACTGGTCAAATATAGAAAAGGAAGAGACAGACCACACTGCCCCAAAGACAAGCACTGAAGAACATTGAAATCAATCAAGGCTTCAATTTAAAGTAATATAATAGTGGGATTTTGAAGCACATGACAAACACAATGTGTATGAATAACAGATGTAAAAGTCACAGAAGACTACCCCAACAAGTAGCACTTACTCTGTTATAAGGACAAGCCAATGCCATTGTTAGGGTACCGATCGCAACAATCCAAAGACAGATTTGGTTGGGACTCTCCGTGCAAACATTGCACCTAAATGCAGGTACATTTACTACAGGCAGTGTAAAATGCAAAGAAGATTGCTAACACTGGTCAAATATAGAGAAGGAACAGACTGATCACACTGCCCCAAAGAGAAGCACTTATAAACATTGAAATCAATCAATGCTTCACTGTAAGGTCATGTAAGTGTGGGATTTAGAGGCCCATGACAAATGACATGTGTATGAATGACAGATGTAAAAGTCACAGAAGACTACCCCAACAAGTAGCACTTACTCTGTTATAAGGACAAGCCAATGCCATTGTTAGGGTACCGATCGCAACAATCCAAAGGCAGAATTAGTTGGGACTCTTAGTGCAAACATTGCACCAAATACAGGTATATTTACTACAGGCAGTGTCAAATGCAAAGACGATTGCTAACACTGGTCAAATATAGAAAAGGAAGAGACAGACCACACTGCCCCAAAGACAAGCACTGAAGAACATTGAAAACAATCAAGGCTTCAATTTAAAGTAATATAATAGTGGGATTTTGAAGCGCATGACAAACACAATGTGTATGAATAACAGATGTAAAAGTCACAGAAGACTACCCCAACAAGTAGCACTTACTCTGTTATAAGGACAAGCCAATGCCATTGTTAGGGTACCGATCGCAACAATCCAAAGACAGATTTGGTTGGGACTCTCCGTGCAAACATTGCACCTAAATGCAGGTACATTTACTACAGGCAGTGTAAAATGCAAAGAAGATTGCTAACACTGGTCAAATATAGAGAAGGAACAGACTGATCACACTGCCCCAAAGAGAAGCACTTATAAACATTGAAATCAATCAATGCTTCACTGTAAGGTCATGTAAGTGTGGGATTTAGAGGCCCATGACAAATGACATGTGTATGAATGACAGATGTAAAAGTCACAGAAGACTACCCCAACAAGTAGCACTTACTCTGTTATAAGTACAAGCCAATGCCATTGTTAGGGTACCGATCGCAACAATCCAAAGGCAGAATTAGTTGGGACTCTTAGTGCAAACATTGCACCTAAATGCAGGTACATTTACTACAGGCAGTGTAAAATGCAAAGAAGATTGCTAACACAGGTCAAATATAGAGAATGAACAGACAGATCACACTGCCCCCAAAGACAAGCACTGAAGAACATTGAAATCAATCAAGGCTTCAATTTAAAGCAATGTAATAGTGGAATTTAGAAGCACATGACAAACACAATGTGTTTGAATAACAGATGTAAAAGTCACAGAAGACTACCCCAACAAGTAGCACTTACTCTGTTATAAGTACAAGCCAATGCCATTGTTAGGGTACCGATCGCAATAATCCAAAGGCAGAATTAGTTGGGACTCTTAGTGCAAACATTGCACCAAATACAGGTATATTTACTACAGGCAGTGTCAAATGCAAAGACGATTGCTAACACTGGTCAAATATAGAAAAGGAAGAGACAGACCACACTGCCCCAAAGACAAGCACTGAAGAACATTGAAATCAATCAAGGCTTCAATTTAAAGTAATATAATAGTGGGATTTTGAAGCACATGACAAACACAATGTGTATGAATAACAGATGTAAAAGTCACAGAAGACTACCCCAACAAGTAGCACTTACTCTGTTATAAGGACAAGCCAATGCCATTGTTAGGGTACCGATCGCAACAATCCAAAGACAGATTTGGTTGGGACTCTCCGTGCAAACATTGCACCTAAATGCAGGTACATTTACTACAGGCAGTGTAAAATGCAAAGAAGATTGCTAACACTGGTCAAATATAGAGAAGGAACAGACTGATCACACTGCCCCAAAGAGAAGCACTTATAAACATTGAAATCAATCAATGCTTCACTGTAAGGTCATGTAAGTGTGGGATTTAGAGGCCCATGACAAATGACATGTGTATGAATGACAGATGTAAAAGTCACAGAAGACTACCCCAACAAGTAGCACTTACTCTGTTATAAGTACAAGCCAATGCCATTGTTAGGGTACCGATCGCAACAATCCAAAGGCAGAATTAGTTGGGACTCTTAGTGCAAACATTGCACCTAAATGCAGGTACATTTACTACAGGCAGTGTAAAATGCAAAGAAGATTGCTAACACAGGTCAAATATAGAGAATGAACAGACAGATCACACTGCCCCCAAAGACAAGCACTGAAGAACATTGAAATCAATCAAGGCTTCAATTTAAAGCAATGTAATAGTGGAATTTAGAAGCACATGACAAACACAATGTGTATGAATAACAGATGTAAAAGTCACAGAAGACTACCCCAACAAGTAGCACTTACTCTGTTATAAGTACAAGCCAATGCCATTGTTAGGGTACCGATCGCAACAATCCAAAGGCAGAATTAGTTGGGACTCTTAGTGCAAACATTGCACCAAATACAGGTATATTTACTACAGGCAGTGTCAAATGCAAAGACGATTGCTAACACTGGTCAAATATAGAAAAGGAAGAGACAGACCACACTGCCCCAAAGACAAGCACTGAAGAACATTGAAATCAATCAAGGCTTCAATTTAAAGTAATATAATAGTGGGATTTTGAAGCACATGACAAACACAATGTGTATAAATAACAGATGTAAAAGTCACAGAAGACTACCCCAACAAGTAGCACTTACTCTTTTATAAGGACAAGTCAATGCCATTGTTAGGGTACCGATCGCAACGATCCAAAGATAGATTTAGTTGGGACTCTCAGTGCAAACATTGCACCTAAATGCAGGTACAGTTACTACAGGCAGTGTAAAATACAAAGAAGATTGCTAACACTGGTCAAATATCGAGAAGGAACAGACAGATCACACTGCCCCAAAGACAAGCACTGAAGAACATTGAAATCAATCAAGGCTTCACTGTAAGGTCATGTAAGTGTGGGATTTAGAGGCCCATGACAAATGACATGTGTATGAATAACAGATGTAAAAGTCACAGAAGACTACCCCAACAAGTAGCACTTACTCTGTTATAAGTACAAGCCAATGCCATTGTTAGGGTACCGATCGCAACAATCCAAAGGCAGAATTAGTTGGGACTCTTAGTGCAAACATTGCACCTAAATGCAGGTACATTTACTACAGGCAGTGTAAAATGTAAAGAAGATTGCTAACACAGGTCAAATATAGAGAATGAACAGACAGATCACACTGCCCCAAAGACAAGCACTGAAGAACATTGAAATCAATCAAGGCTTCAATTTAAAGCAATGTAATAGTGGAATTTAGAAGCACATGACAAACACAATGTGTATGAATAACAGATGTAAAAGTCACAGAAGACTACCCCAACAAGTAGCACTTACTCTGTTATAAGTACAAGCCAATGCCATTGTTAGGGTACCGATCGCAACAATCCAAAGGCAGAATTAGTTGGGACTCTTAGTGCAAACATTGCACCAAATACAGGTATATTTACTACAGGCAGTGTCAAATGCAAAGACGATTGCTAACACTGGTCAAATATAGAAAAGGAAGAGACAGACCACACTGCCCCAAAGACAAGCACTGAAGAACATTGAAATCAATCAAGGCTTCAATTTAAAGTAATATAATAGTGGGATTTTGAAGCACATGACAAACACAATGTGTATAAATAACAGATGTAAAAGTCACGGAAGACTACCCCAACAAGTAGCACTTACTCTGTTATAAGGACAAGCCAATGCCATTGTTAGGGTACCGATCGCAACAATCCAAAGACAGATTTGGTTGGGACTCTCCGTGCAAACATTGCACCTAAATGCAGGTACATTTACTACAGGCAGTGTAAAATGCAAAGAAGATTGCTAACACTGGTCAAATATAGAAAAGGAAGAGACAGACCACACTGCCCCAAGACAAGCACTGAAGAACATTGAAATCAATCAAGGCTTCAATTTAAAGCAATGTAATAGTGGAATTTAGAAGCACATGACAAACACAATGTGTATGAATAACAGATGTAAAAGTCACAGAAGACTACCCCAACAAGTAGCACTTACTCTGTTATGAGGACAAGCCAATGCCATTGTTAGGGTACCGATCGCAATAATCCAAAGACAGATTTGGTTGGGACTCTCCGTGCAAACATTGCACCTAAATGCAGGTACATTTACTACAGGCAGTGTAAAATACAAAGAAGATTGCTAACACTGGTCAAATATCGAGAAGGAACAGACAGATCACACTGCCCCAAAGACAAGCACTGAAGAACATTGAAATCAATCAAGGCTTCACTGTAAGGTCATGTAAGTGTGGGATTTAGAGGCCCATGACAAATGACATGTGTATGAATAACAGATGTAAAAGTCACAGAAGACTACCCCAACAAGTAGCACTTACTCTGTTATAAGTACAAGCCAATGCCATTGTTAGGGTACCGATCGCAACAATCCAAAGGCAGAATTAGTTGGGACTCTTAGTGCAAACATTGCACCTAAATGCAGGTACATTTACTACAGGCAGTGTAAAATGTAAAGAAGATTGCTAACACAGGTCAAATATAGAGAATGAACAGACAGATCACACTGCCCCAAAGACAAGCACTGAAGAACATTGAAATCAATCAAGGCTTCAATTTAAAGCAATGTAATAGTGGAATTTAGAAGCACATGACAAACACAATGTGTATGAATAACAGATGTAAAAGTCACGGAAGACTACCCCAACAAGTAGCACTTACTCTGTTATAAGTACAAGCCAATGCCATTGTTAGGGTACCGATCGCAACAATCCAAAGGCAGAATTAGTTGGGACTCTTAGTGCAAACATTGCACCAAATACAGGTATATTTACTACAGGCAGTGTCAAATGCAAAGACGATTGCTAACACTGGTCAAATATAGAAAAGGAAGAGACAGACCACACTGCCCCAAAGACAAGCACTGAAGAACATTGAAATCAATCAAGGCTTCAATTTAAAGTAATATAATAGTGGGATTTTGAAGCACATGACAAACACAATGTGTATGAATAACAGATGTAAAAGTCACAGAAGACTACCCCAACAAGTAGCACTTACTCTGTTATAAGGACAAGCCAATGCCATTGTTAGGGTACCGATCGCAACAATCCAAAGACAGATTTGGTTGGGACTCTCCGTGCAAACATTGCACCTAAATGCAGGTACATTTACTACAGGCAGTGTAAAATGCAAAGAAGATTGCTAACACTGGTCAAATATAGAGAAGGAACAGACTGATCACACTGCCCCAAAGAGAAGCACTTATAAACATTGAAATCAATCAATGCTTCACTGTAAGGTCATGTAAGTGTGGGATTTAGAGGCCCATGACAAATGACATGTGTATGAATGACAGATGTAAAAGTCACAGAAGACTACCCCAACAAGTAGCACTTACTCTGTTATAAGGACAAGCCAATGCCATTGTTAGGGTACCGATCGCAACAATCCAAAGGCAGAATTAGTTGGGACTCTTAGTGCAAACATTGCACCAAATACAGGTATATTTACTACAGGCAGTGTCAAATGCAAAGACGATTGCTAACACTGGTCAAATATAGAAAAGGAAGAGACAGACCACACTGCCCCAAAGACAAGCACTGAAGAACATTGAAAACAATCAAGGCTTCAATTTAAAGTAATATAATAGTGGGATTTTGAAGCGCATGACAAACACAATGTGTATGAATAACAGATGTAAAAGTCACAGAAGACTACCCCAACAAGTAGCACTTACTCTGTTATAAGGACAAGCCAATGCCATTGTTAGGGTACCGATCGCAACAATCCAAAGACAGATTTGGTTGGGACTCTCCGTGCAAACATTGCACCTAAATGCAGGTACATTTACTACAGGCAGTGTAAAATGCAAAGAAGATTGCTAACACTGGTCAAATATAGAGAAGGAACAGACTGATCACACTGCCCCAAAGAGAAGCACTTATAAACATTGAAATCAATCAATGCTTCACTGTAAGGTCATGTAAGTGTGGGATTTAGAGGCCCATGACAAATGACATGTGTATGAATGACAGATGTAAAAGTCACAGAAGACTACCCCAACAAGTAGCACTTACTCTGTTATAAGTACAAGCCAATGCCATTGTTAGGGTACCGATCGCAACAATCCAAAGGCAGAATTAGTTGGGACTCTTAGTGCAAACATTGCACCTAAATGCAGGTACATTTACTACAGGCAGTGTAAAATGCAAAGAAGATTGCTAACACAGGTCAAATATAGAGAATGAACAGACAGATCACACTGCCCCCAAAGACAAGCACTGAAGAACATTGAAATCAATCAAGGCTTCAATTTAAAGCAATGTAATAGTGGAATTTAGAAGCACATGACAAACACAATGTGTATGAATAACAGATGTAAAAGTCACAGAAGACTACCCCAACAAGTAGCACTTACTCTGTTATAAGTACAAGCCAATGCCATTGTTAGGGTACTGATCGCAACAATCCAAAGGCAGAATTAGTTGGGACTCTTAGTGCAAACATTGCACCAAATACAGGTATATTTACTACAGGCAGTGTCAAATGCAAAGACGATTGCTAACACTGGTCAAATATAGAAAAGGAAGAGACAGACCACACTGCCCCAAAGACAAGCACTGAAGAACATTGAAATCAATCAAGGCTTCAATTTAAAGTAATATAATAGTGGGATTTTGAAGCACATGACAAACACAATGTGTATAAATAACAGATGTAAAAGTCACAGAAGACTACCCCAACAAGTAGCACTTACTCTTTTATAAGGACAAGTCAATGCCATTGTTAGGGTACCGATCGCAACGATCCAAAGATAGATTTAGTTGGGACTCTCAGTGCAAACATTGCACCTAAATGCAGGTACATTTACTACAGGCAGTGTAAAATACAAAGAAGATTGCTAACACTGGTCAAATATCGAGAAGGAACAGACAGATCACACTGCCCCAAAGACAAGCACTGAAGAACATTGAAATCAATCAAGGCTTCACTGTAAGGTCATGTAAGTGTGGGATTTAGAGGCCCATGACAAATGACATGTGTATGAATAACAGATGTAAAAGTCACAGAAGACTACCCCACCAAGTAGCACTTACTCTGTTATAAGTACAAGCCAATGCCATTGTTAGGGTACCGATCGCAACAATCCAAAGGCAGAATTAGTTGGGACTCTTAGTGCAAACATTGCACCTAAATGCAGGTACATTTACTACAGGCAGTGTAAAATGTAAAGAAGATTGCTAACACAGGTCAAATATAGAGAATGAACAGACAGATCACACTGCCCCAAAGACAAGCACTGAAGAACATTGAAATCAATCAAGGCTTCAATTTAAAGCAATGTAATAGTGGAATTTAGAAGCACATGACAAACACAATGTGTATGAATAACAGATGTAAAAGTCACAGAAGACTACCCCAACAAGTAGCACTTACTCTGTTATAAGTACAAGCCAATGCCATTGTTAGGGTACCGATCGCAACAATCCAAAGGCAGAATTAGTTGGGACTCTTAGTGCAAACATTGCACCAAATACAGGTATATTTACTACAGGCAGTGTCAAATGCAAAGACGATTGCTAACACTGGTCAAATATAGAAAAGGAAGAGACAGACCACACTGCCCCAAAGACAAGCACTGAAGAACATTGAAATCAATCAAGGCTTCAATTTAA
Source organism: Osmerus mordax (assembly GCF_038355195.1). NCBI lineage: Eukaryota > Metazoa > Chordata > Actinopteri > Osmeriformes > Osmeridae > Osmerus > Osmerus mordax. The sequence continues at coordinate 18,911,946 of NC_090058.1, read as the reverse complement.
AGTAATATAATAGTGGGATTTTGAAGCACATGACAAACACAATGTGTATAAATAACAGATGTAAAAGTCACAGAAGACTACCCCAACAAGTAGCACTTACTCTGTTATAAGGACAAGCCAATGCCATTGTTAGGGTACCGATCGCAACAATCCAAAGACAGATTTGGTTGGGACTCTCCGTGCAAACATTGCACCTAAATGCAGGTACATTTACTACAGGCAGTGTAAAATGCAAAGAAGATTGCTAACACTGGTCAAATATAGAGAAGGAACAGACAGATCACACTGCCCCAAAGACAAGCACTGAAGAACATTGAAATCAATCAAGGCTTCAATTTAAAGCAATGTAATAGTGGAATTTAGAAGCACATGACAAACACAATGTGTATGAATAACAGATGTAAAAGTCACAGAAGACTACCCCAACAAGTAGCACTTACTCTGTTATAAGGACACGCCAATGCCATTGTTAAGGTACCAATCCCAACCAATTTTAAAGACCTGTATATGACCTGCCCACCAAATGATCACTTACTGTTGATTCCATGAAGTCCATCTTCCTCTAGAGACATGTTCCTGAGTATTTCTTATAACAAGGAGCTGCCCTCAACTCCCAGGAAGAACTTAAGATTGGTTCATGTTCAGCAACCACAACCACTCCCACGTCGGTAAATGCTGTGCTGTGAACGACTCAGGTACTTAAGCTTGACGAGTGCTCTGCCTTTATCTAAGGTTCGTCATTTGAATCAAGAGAAACTATTTCACACATTCAAAACATTAGGATTGAGAGGAGTTTTGGTTCTCTGCCTTAAAGGCCCAATTATTTGAATGGTCTACTAGACTTGAGTCTTTTCCGATGCAAAAACAGCAGTTACAGACAAGCAAACTTCATACAGCACTCATTCTATATAGAGTTTCTAGACAACTATTGTAACCTATTGTAAATACATGCAAACTTAATAGAGCATGCAGGCAATATGTGGTTCCCAATAACTTGATACTCTAACAAAGTTCAATTAACTTCAGAAAAAAAACATCAAAAATGTTGTAAGGGGAGCCATTCTGGTAATTCCCACAGTCATATAAAATTAGTTGCCATCCGTTGAAGAATAATACCCCAACTTAATAGCACTTTCTGTGATTAGAGGAAAGAGAGTCACTCAAGTTGAAGGATAATTCTCAATGAACTTGATACGGAGGAAATTGACCAGAGGAAATTATAGAGAAAGAACAGACACAGATCACACTACCCCAAAGAGAAGCACTTATGAACATTGAAATCAATCAACGCTTCACTTTAAGGTAATGTAAGTGTGGGATTTAGAGGCCCATGACAAACACAATGTGTATGAATAACAGATGTAAAAGTCACAGAAGACTACCCCAACAAGTAGCACTTACTCTGTTATAAGGACAAGCCAATGCAATTGTTAGGGTACCGATCGCAACAATCCAAGGGCAGAATTAGTTGGGACTCTTAGTGCAAACATTGCACCAAATACAGGTATATTTACTACAGGCAGTGTCAAATGCAAAGACGATTGCTAACACTGGTCAAATATAGAAAAGGAAGAGACAGACCACACTGCCCCAAAGACAAGCACTGAAGAACATTGAAATCAATCAAGGCTTCAATTTAAAGTAATATAATAGTGGGATTTTGAAGCGCATGACAAACACAATATGTATGAATAACAGATGTAAAAGTCACAGAAGACTACCCCAACAAGTAGCACTTACTCTGTTATAAGGACAAGCCAATGCCATTGTTAGGGTACCGATCGCAACAATCCAAAGACAGATTTGGTTGGGACTCTCCGTGCAAACATTGCACCTAAATGCAGGTACATTTACTACAGGCAGTGTAAAATGCAAAGAAGATTGCTAACACTGGTCAAATATAGAGAAGGAACAGACTGATCACACTGCCCCAAAGAGAAGCACTTATAAACATTGAAATCAATCAATGCTTCACTGTAAGGTCATGTAAGTGTGGGATTTAGAGGCCCATGACAAATGACATGTGTATGAATGACAGATGTAAAAGTCACAGAAGACTACCCCAACAAGTAGCACTTACTCTGTTATAAGTACAAGCCAATGCCATTGTTAGGGTACCGATCGCAACAATCCAAAGGCAGAATTAGTTGGGACTCTTAGTGCAAACATTGCACCTAAATGCAGGTACATTTACTACAGGCAGTGTAAAATGCAAAGAAGATTGCTAACACAGGTCAAATATAGAGAATGAACAGACAGATCACACTGCCCCCAAAGACAAGCACTGAAGAACATTGAAATCAATCAAGGCTTCAATTTAAAGCAATGTAATAGTGGAATTTAGAAGCACATGACAAACACAATGTGTATGAATAACAGATGTAAAAGTCACAGAAGACTACCCCAACAAGTAGCACTTACTCTGTTATAAGTACAAGCCAATGCCATTGTTAGGGTACTGATCGCAACAATCCAAAGGCAGAATTAGTTGGGACTCTTAGTGCAAACATTGCACCAAATACAGGTATATTTACTACAGGCAGTGTCAAATGCAAAGACGATTGCTAACACTGGTCAAATATAGAAAAGGAAGAGACAGACCACACTGCCCCAAAGACAAGCACTGAAGAACATTGAAATCAATCAAGGCTTCAATTTAAAGTAATATAATAGTGGGATTTTGAAGCACATGACAAACACAATGTGTATAAATAACAGATGTAAAAGTCACAGAAGACTACCCCAACAAGTAGCACTTACTCTTTTATAAGGACAAGTCAATGCCATTGTTAGGGTACCGATCGCAACGATCCAAAGATAGATTTAGTTGGGACTCTCAGTGCAAACATTGCACCTAAATGCAGGTACATTTACTACAGGCAGTGTAAAATACAAAGAAGATTGCTAACACTGGTCAAATATCGAGAAGGAACAGACAGATCACACTGCCCCAAAGACAAGCACTGAAGAACATTGAAATCAATCAAGGCTTCACTGTAAGGTCATGTAAGTGTGGGATTTAGAGGCCCATGACAAATGACATGTGTATGAATAACAGATGTAAAAGTCACAGAAGACTACCCCAACAAGTAGCACTTACTCTGTTATAAGGACAAGCCAATGCCATTGTTAGGGTACCGATCGCAACAATCCAAAGACAGATTTAGTTGGGACTCTCAGTGCAAACATTGCACCTAAATGCAGGTACATTTACTACAGGCAGTGTAAAATACAAAGAAGATTGCTAACACTGGTCAAATATCGAGAAGGAACAGACAGATCACACTGCCCCAAAGACAAGCACTGAAGAACATTGAAATCAATCAAGGCTTCACTGTAAGGTCATGTAAGTGTGGGATTTAGAGGCCCATGACAAATGACATGTGTATGAATAACAGATGTAAAAGTCACAGAAGACTACCCCAACAAGTAGCACTTACTCTGTTATAAGGACAAGCCAATGCCATTGTTAGGGTACCGATCAACAATCCAAAGACAGATTTGGTTGGGACTCTCCGTGCAAACATTGCACCTAAATGCAGGTACATTTACTACAGGCAGTGTAAAATGCAAAGAAGATTGCTAACACTGGTCAAATATAGAGAAGGAACAGACAGATCACACTGCCCCAAAGACAAGCACTGAAGAACATTGAAATCAATCAAGGCTTCAATTTAAAGCAATGTAATAGTGGAATTTAGAAGCACATGACAAACACAATGTGTATGAATAACAGATGTAAAAGTCACAGAAGACTACCCCAACAAGTAGCACTTACTCTGTTATAAGGACACGCCAATGCCATTGTTAAGGTACCAATCCCAACCAATTTTAAAGACCTGTATATGACCTGCCCACCAAATGATCACTTACTGTTGATTCCATGAAGTCCATCTTCCTCTAGAGACATGTTCCTGAGTATTTCTTATATCAAGGAGCTGCCCTCAACTCCCAGGAAGAACTTAAGATTGGTTCATGTTCAGCAAACACAACCACTCCCATGTCGGTAAATGCTGTGCTGTGAACGACTCAGGTACTTAAGCTTGACGAGTGCTCTGCCTTTATCTAAGGTTTGTCATTTTAATCAAGAGAAACTATTTCACACATTCAAAACATTAGGATTGAGAGGAGTTTTGGTTCTCTGCCTTAAAGGCCCAATTATTTGAATGGTCTACTAGACTTGAGTCTTTTCCGATGCAAAAACAGCAGTTACAGAGGGGCAAACTTCATACAGCACTCATTCTATATAGAGTTTCTAGACAACTATTGTAACCTATTGTAAATACATGCAAACTTAATGGAGCATGCAGGCAATGTGTGGTTCCCAATAACTTGATACTCTAACAAAGTTCAATTAACTTCAGAAAAAGAACATCAAAAATGTATCTTGTAAGGGGAGCCATTCTGGTAATTCCCACAGTCATATAAAATTAGTTGCCATCCGTTGAAGAATAATACCCCAACTTAATAGCACTTTCTGTGATTAGAGGAAAGAGAGTCACTCAAGTTGAAGGATAATTCTCAATGAACTTGATACGGAGGAAATTGACCAGAGGAAATTATAGAGAAAGAACAGACACAGATCACACTACCCCAAAGAGAAGCACTTATGAACATTGAAATCAATCAACGCTTCACTTTAAGGTAATGTCCCCCAACTTAATAGCACTTTCTGTGATTAGAGAAAAGAGAGTCACTCAAGTTGAAGGATAATTCTCAATGAACTTGATACGGAGGAAATTGACCAGAGGAAATTATAGAGAAAGAACAGACACAGATCACACTACCCCAAAGAGAAGCACTTATAAACATTGAAATCAATCAATGCTTCACTGTAAGGTCATGTAAGTGTGGGATTTAGAGGCCCATGACAAATGACATGTGTATGAATGACAGATGTAAAAGTCACAGAAGACTACCCCAACAAGTAGCACTTACTCTGTTATAAGGACAAGCCAATGCCATTGTTAGGGTACCGATCGCAACAATCCAAAGACAGATTTGGTTGGGACTCTCCGTGCAAACATTGCACCTAAATGCAGGTACATTTACTACAGGCAGTGTAAAATGTAAAGAAGATTGCTAACACAGGTCAAATATAGAGAATGAACAGACAGATCACACTGCCCCAAAGACAAGCACTGAAGAACATTGAAATCAATCAAGGCTTCAATTTAAAGCAATGTAATAGTGGAATTTAGAAGCACATGACAAACACAATGTGTATGAATAACAGATGTAAAAGTCACAGAAGACTACCCCAACAAGTAGCACTTACTCTGTTATAAGTACAAGCCAATGCCATTGTTAGGGTACCGATCGCAACAATCCAAAGGCAGAATTAGTTGGGACTCTTAGTGCAAACATTGCACCAAATACAGGTATATTTACTACAGGCAGTGTCAAATGCAAAGACGATTGCTAACACTGGTCAAATATAGAAAAGGAAGAGACAGACCACACTGCCCCAAAGACAAGCACTGAAGAACATTGAAATCAATCAAGGCTTCAATTTAAAGTAATATAATAGTGGGATTTTGAAGCACATGACAAACACAATGTGTATAAATAACAGATGTAAAAGTCACAGAAGACTACCCCAACAAGTAGCACTTACTCTGTTATAAGGACAAGCCAATGCCATTGTTAGGGTACCGATCGCAACAATCCAAAGACAGATTTGGTTGGGACTCTCCGTGCAAACATTGCACCTAAATGCAGGTACATTTACTACAGGCAGTGTAAAATGCAAAGAAGATTGCTAACACTGGTCAAATATAGAAAAGGAAGAGACAGACCACACTGCCCCAAGACAAGCACTGAAGAACATTGAAATCAATCAAGGCTTCAATTTAAAGCAATGTAATAGTGGAATTTAGAAGCACATGACAAACACAATGTGTATGAATAACAGATGTAAAAGTCACAGAAGACTACCCCAACAAGTAGCACTTACTCTGTTATAAGGACAAGCCAATGCCATTGTTAAGGTACCGATTCCAACCAATTTTAAAGACCTGTATATGACCTGCCCACCAAATGATCACTTACTGTTGATTCCATGAAGTCCATCTTCCTCTAGAGACATGTTCCTGAGTATTTCTTATAACAAGGAGCTGCCCTCAACTCCCAGGAAGAACTTAAGATTGGTTCATGTTCAGCAACCACAACCACTCCCACGTCGGTAAATGCTGTGCTGTGAACGACTCAGGTACTTAAGCTTGACGAGTGCTCTGCCTTTATCTAAGGTTCGTCATTTGAATCAAGAGAAACTATTTCACACATTCAAAACATTAGGATTGAGAGGAGTTTTGGTTCTCTGCCTTAAAGGGCCAATTATTTGAATGGTCTACTAGACTTGAGTCTTTTCCGATGCAAAAACAGCAGTTACAGACAAGCAAACTTCATACAGCACTCATTCTATATAGAGTTTCTAGACAACTATTGTAACCTATTGTAAATACATGCAAACTTAATAGAGCATGCAGGCAATATGTGGTTCCCAATAACTTGATACTCTAACAAAGTTCAATTAACTTCAGAAAAAGAACATCAAAAATGTTGTAAGGGGAGCCATTCTGGTAATTCCCACAGTCATATAAAATTAGTTGCCATCCGTTGAAGAATAATACCCCAACTTAATAGCACTTTCTGTGATTAGAAGAAAGAGAGTCACTCAAGTTGAAGGATAATTCTCAATGAACTTGATACGGAGGAAATTGACCAGAGGAAATTATAGAGAAAGAACAGACACAGATCACACTACCCCAAAGAGAAGCACTTATGAACACTGAAATCAATCAACGCTTCACTTTAAGGTAATGTAAGTGTGGGATTTAGTGGCCCATGACAAACACAATGTGTATAGATAACAGATGTAAAAGTCACAGAAGACTACCCCAACAAGTAGCACTTACTCTTTTATAAGGACAAGTCAATGCCATTGTTAGGGTACCGATCGCAACGATCCAAAGATAGATTTAGTTGGGACTCTCAGTGCAAACATTGCACCTAAATGCAGGTACATTTACTACAGGCAGTGTCAAATGCAAAGAATATTGCTAACACTGGTCAAATATAGAGAAGGAACAGACAGACCACACTGCCCCAAAGACAAGCACTGAAGAACATTGAAATCAATCAAGGCTTCAATTTAAAGCAATGTAATAGTGGAATTTTGAATCACATGACAAACACAATGTGTATGAATAACAGATGTAAAAGTCACAGAAGACTACCCCACCAAGTAGCACTTACTCTGTTATAAGGACAAGCCAATGCCATTGTTAGGGTACCGATCGCAACAATCCAAAGACAGATTTGGTTGGGACTCTCCGTGCAAACATTGCACCTAAATGCAGGTACATTTACTACAGGCAGTGTAAAATGCAAAGAAGATTGCTAACACTGGTCAAATATAGAGAAGGAACAGACAGATCACACTGCCCCAAAGACAAGCACTTATGAACATTGAAATCAATCAACGCTTCACTTTCAGGTAATGTAAGTGTGGGATTTAGTGGGCCATGACAAACACAATGTGTATAAATAACAGATGTAAAAGTCACAGAAAACTACCCCAACAAGTAGCACTTACTCTTTTATAAGGACAAGCCAATGCCATTGTTAGGGTACCGATCGCAACAATCCAAAGACAGATTTAGTTTGGACTCTCAGTGCAAACATTGCACCTAAATGCAGGTATATTTACTACAGGCAGTGTAAAATGCAAAGAAGATTGCTAACACTGGTCAAATATAGAAAAGGAAGAGACAGACCACACCGCCCCAAAGACAAGCACTGAAGAACATTGAAATCAATCAAGGCTTCAATTTAAAGCAATGCAATAGTGGAATTTAGAAGCACATGACAAACACAATATGTATAAATAACAGATGTAAAAGTCACAAAAAACTACCCCAACAAGCAGCACTTACTCTGTTATAAGGACAAGCCAATACCATTGTTAGGGTACCGATCGCAACAATCCAAAGACAGATTTAGTTGGGACTCTCCGTGCAAACATTGCACCTAAATGCAGGTATATTTACTACAGGCAGTGTAAAATGCAAAGAAGATTGCTAACACTGGTCAAATATAGAGAAGGAACAGACTGATCACACTGCCCCAAAGACAAGCACTGAAGAACATTGAAATCAATCAAGGCTTCAATTTAAAGTAATATAATAGTGGGATTTTGAAGCACATGACAAACACAATGTGTATAAATAACAGATGTAAAAGTCACAGAAGACTACCCCAACAAGTAGCACTTACTCTTTTATAAGGACAAGCCAATGCCATTGTTAGGGTACCGATCGCAACAATCCAAAGACAGATTTAGTTTGGACTCTCAGTGCAAACATTGCACCTAAATGCAGGTATATTTACTACAGGCAGTGTCAAATGCAAAGACGATTGCTAACACTGGTCAAATATAGAAAAGGAAGAGACAGACCACACTGCCCCAAAGACAAGCACTGAAGAACATTGAAATCAATCAAGGTTTCAATTTAAAGCAATGTAATAGTGGAATTTAGAAGCACATGACAAACACAATGTGTATGAATAACAGATGTAAAAGTCACAGAAGACTACCCCAACAAGTAGCACTTACTCTGTTATGAGGACAAGCCAATGCCATTGTTAGGGTACCGATCGCAATAATCCAAAGACAGATTTGGTTGGGACTCTCCGTGCAAACATTGCACCTAAATGCAGGTACATTTACTACAGGCAGTGTAAAATACAAAGAAGATTGCTAACACTGGTCAAATATCGAGAAGGAACAGACAGATCACACTGCCCCAAAGACAAGCACTGAAGAACATTGAAATCAATCAAGGCTTCACTGTAAGGTCATGTAAGTGTGGGATTTAGAGGCCCATGACAAATGACATGTGTATGAATAACAGATGTAAAAGTCACAGAAGACTACCCCAACAAGTAGCACTTACTCTGTTATAAGTACAAGCCAATGCCATTGTTAGGGTACCGATCGCAACAATCCAAAGGCAGAATTAGTTGGGACTCTTAGTGCAAACATTGCACCTAAATGCAGGTACATTTACTACAGGCAGTGTAAAATGTAAAGAAGATTGCTAACACAGGTCAAATATAGAGAATGAACAGACAGATCACACTGCCCCAAAGACAAGCACTGAAGAACATTGAAATCAATCAAGGCTTCAATTTAAAGCAATGTAATAGTGGAATTTAGAAGCACATGACAAACACAATGTGTATGAATAACAGATGTAAAAGTCACGGAAGACTACCCCAACAAGTAGCACTTACTCTGTTATAAGTACAAGCCAATGCCATTGTTAGGGTACCGATCGCAACAATCCAAAGGCAGAATTAGTTGGGACTCTTAGTGCAAACATTGCACCTAAATGCAGGTACATTTACTACAGGCAGTGTAAAATGCAAAGAAGATTGCTAACACAGGTCAAATATAGAGAATGAACAGACAGATCACACTGCCCCCAAAGACAAGCACTGAAGAACATTGAAATCAATCAAGGCTTCAATTTAAAGCAATGTAATAGTGGAATTTAGAAGCACATGACAAACACAATGTGTATGAATAACAGATGTAAAAGTCACAGAAGACTACCCCAACAAGTAGCACTTACTCTGTTATAAGTACAAGCCAATGCCATTGTTAGGGTACCGATCGCAACAATCCAAAGGCAGAATTAGTTGGGACTCTTAGTGCAAACATTGCACCAAATACAGGTATATTTACTACAGGCAGTGTCAAATGCAAAGACGATTGCTAACACTGGTCAAATATAGAAAAGGAAGAGACAGACCACACTGCCCCAAAGACAAGCACTGAAGAACATTGAAATCAATCAAGGCTTCAATTTAAAGTAATATAATAGTGGGATTTTGAAGCACATGACAAACACAATGTGTATAAATAACAGATGTAAAAGTCACAGAAGACTACCCCAACAAGTAGCACTTACTCTTTTATAAGGACAAGTCAATGCCATTGTTAGGGTACCGATCGCAACGATCCAAAGATAGATTTAGTTGGGACTCTCAGTGCAAACATTGCACCTAAATGCAGGTACAGTTACTACAGGCAGTGTAAAATACAAAGAAGATTGCTAACACTGGTCAAATATCGAGAAGGAACAGACAGATCACACTGCCCCAAAGACAAGCACTGAAGAACATTGAAATCAATCAAGGCTTCACTGTAAGGTCATGTAAGTGTGGGATTTAGAGGCCCACGACAAATGACATGTGTATGAATAACAGATGTAAAAGTCACAGAAGACTACCCCAACAAGTAGCACTTACTCTGTTATAAGTACAAGCCAATGCCATTGTTAGGGTACCGATCGCAACAATCCAAAGGCAGAATTAGTTGGGACTCTTAGTGCAAACATTGCACCTAAATGCAGGTACATTTACTACAGGCAGTGTAAAATGTAAAGAAGATTGCTAACACAGGTCAAATATAGAGAATGAACAGACAGATCACACTGCCCCAAAGACAAGCACTGAAGAACATTGAAATCAATCAAGGCTTCAATTTAAAGCAATGTAATAGTGGAATTTAGAAGCACATGACAAACACAATGTGTATGAATAACAGATGTAAAAGTCACAGAAGACTACCCCAACAAGTAGCACTTACTCTGTTATAAGTACAAGCCAATGCCATTGTTAGGGTACCGATCGCAACAATCCAAAGGCAGAATTAGTTGGGACTCTTAGTGCAAACATTGCACCAAATACAGGTATATTTACTACAGGCAGTGTCAAATGCAAAGACGATTGCTAACACTGGTCAAATATAGAAAAGGAAGAGACAGACCACACTGCCCCAAAGACAAGCACTGAAGAACATTGAAATCAATCAAGGCTTCAATTTAAAGTAATATAATAGTGGGATTTTGAAGCACATGACAAACACAATGTGTATAAATAACAGATGTAAAAGTCACAGAAGACTACCCCAACAAGTAGCACTTACTCTGTTATAAGGACAAGCCAATGCCATTGTTAGGGTACCGATCGCAACAATCCAAAGACAGATTTGGTTGGGACTCTCCGTGCAAACATTGCACCTAAATGCAGGTACATTTACTACAGGCAGTGTAAAATGCAAAGAAGATTGCTAACACTGGTCAAATATAGAAAAGGAAGAGACAGACCACACTGCCCCAAGACAAGCACTGAAGAACATTGAAATCAATCAAGGCTTCAATTTAAAGCAATGTAATAGTGGAATTTAGAAGCACATGACAAACACAATGTGTATGAATAACAGATGTAAAAGTCACAGAAGACTACCCCAACAAGTAGCACTTACTCTGTTATAAGGACAAGCCAATGCCATTGTTAAGGTACCGATTCCAACCAATTTTAAAGACCTGTATATGACCTGCCCACCAAATGATCACTTACTGTTGATTCCATGAAGTCCATCTTCCTCTAGAGACATGTTCCTGAGTATTTCTTATAACAAGGAGCTGCCCTCAACTCCCAGGAAGAACTTAAGATTGGTTCATGTTCAGCAACCACAACCACTCCCACGTCGGTAAATGCTGTGCTGTGAACGACTCAGGTACTTAAGCTTGACGAGTGCTCTGCCTTTATCTAAGGTTCGTCATTTGAATCAAGAGAAACTATTTCACACATTCAAAACATTAGGATTGAGAGGAGTTTTGGTTCTCTGCCTTAAAGGGCCAATTATTTGAATGGTCTACTAGACTTGAGTCTTTTCCGATGCAAAAACAGCAGTTACAGACAAGCAAACTTCATACAGCACTCATTCTATATAGAGTTTCTAGACAACTATTGTAACCTATTGTAAATACATGCAAACTTAATAGAGCATGCAGGCAATATGTGGTTCCCAATAACTTGATACTCTAACAAAGTTCAATTAACTTCAGAAAAAGAACATCAAAAATGTTGTAAGGGGAGCCATTCTGGTAATTCCCACAGTCATATAAAATTAGTTGCCATCCGTTGAAGAATAATACCCCAACTTAATAGCACTTTCTGTGATTAGAGGAAAGAGAGTCACTCAAGTTGAAGGATAATTCTCAATGAACTTGATACGGAGGAAATTGACCAGAGGAAATTATAGAGAAAGAACAGACACAGATCACACTACCCCAAAGAGAAGCACTTATGAACATTGAAATCAATCAACGCTTCACTTTAAGGTAATGTAAGTGTGGGATTTAGAGGCCCATGACAAACACAATGTGTATGAATAACAGATGTAAAAGTCACAGAAGACTACCCCAACAAGTAGCACTTACTCTGTTATAAGGACAAGCCAATGCAATTGTTAGGGTACCGATCGCAACAATCCAAAGGCAGAATTAGTTGGGACTCTTAGTGCAAACATTGCACCAAATACAGGTATATTTACTACAGGCAGTGTCAAATGCAAAGACGATTGCTAACACTGGTCAAATATAGAAAAGGAAGAGACAGACCACACTGCCCCAAAGACAAGCACTGAAGAACATTGAAATCAATCAAGGCTTCAATTTAAAGCAATGTAATGGTGGAATTTAGAAGCACATGACAAACACAATGTGTATGAATAACAGATGTAAAAGTCACAGAAGACTACCCCAACAAGTAGCACTTACTCTGTTATGAGGACAAGCCAATGCCATTGTTAGGGTACCGATCGCAATAATCCAAAGACAGATTTGGTTGGGACTCTCCGTGCAAACATTGCACCTAAATGCAGGTACATTTACTACAGGCAGTGTAAAATACAAAGAAGATTGCTAACACTGGTCAAATATCGAGAAGGAACAGACAGATCACACTGCCCCAAAGACAAGCACTGAAGAACATTGAAATCAATCAAGGCTTCACTGTAAGGTCATGTAAGTGTGGGATTTAGAGGCCCATGACAAATGACATGTGTATGAATAACAGATGTAAAAGTCACAGAAGACTACCCCAACAAGTAGCACTTACTCTGTTATAAGTACAAGCCAATGCCATTGTTAGGGTACCGATCGCAACAATCCAAAGGCAGAATTAGTTGGGACTCTTAGTGCAAACATTGCACCTAAATGCAGGTACATTTACTACAGGCAGTGTAAAATGTAAAGAAGATTGCTAACACAGGTCAAATATAGAGAATGAACAGACAGATCACACTGCCCCAAAGACAAGCACTGAAGAACATTGAAATCAATCAAGGCTTCAATTTAAAGCAATGTAATAGTGGAATTTAGAAGCACATGACAAACACAATGTGTATGAATAACAGATGTAAAAGTCACGGAAGACTACCCCAACAAGTAGCACTTACTCTGTTATAAGTACAAGCCAATGCCATTGTTAGGGTACCGATCGCAACAATCCAAAGGCAGAATTAGTTGGGACTCTTAGTGCAAACATTGCACCAAATACAGGTATATTTACTACAGGCAGTGTCAAATGCAAAGACGATTGCTAACACTGGTCAAATATAGAAAAGGAAGAGACAGACCACACTGCCCCAAAGACAAGCACTGAAGAACATTGAAATCAATCAAGGCTTCAATTTAAAGTAATATAATAGTGGGATTTTGAAGCACATGACAAACACAATGTGTATGAATAACAGATGTAAAAGTCACAGAAGACTACCCCAACAAGTAGCACTTACTCTGTTATGAGGACAAGCCAATGCCATTGTTAGGGTACCGATCGCAATAATCCAAAGACAGATTTGGTTGGGACTCTCCGTGCAAACATTGCACCTAAATGCAGGTACATTTACTACAGGCAGTGTAAAATACAAAGAAGATTGCTAACACTGGTCAAATATCGAGAAGGAACAGACAGATCACACTGCCCCAAAGACAAGCACTGAAGAACATTGAAATCAATCAAGGCTTCACTGTAAGGTCATGTAAGTGTGGGATTTAGAGGCCCATGACAAATGACATGTGTATGAATAACAGATGTAAAAGTCACAGAAGACTACCCCAACAAGTAGCACTTACTCTGTTATAAGTACAAGCCAATGCCATTGTTAGGGTACCGATCGCAACAATCCAAAGGCAGAATTAGTTGGGACTCTTAGTGCAAACATTGCACCTAAATGCAGGTACATTTACTACAGGCAGTGTAAAATGTAAAGAAGATTGCTAACACAGGTCAAATATAGAGAATGAACAGACAGATCACACTGCCCCAAAGACAAGCACTGAAGAACATTGAAATCAATCAAGGCTTCAATTTAAAGCAATGTAATAGTGGAATTTAGAAGCACATGACAAACACAATGTGTATGAATAACAGATGTAAAAGTCACGGAAGACTACCCCAACAAGTAGCACTTACTCTGTTATAAGTACAAGCCAATGCCATTGTTAGGGTACCGATCGCAACAATCCAAAGGCAGAATTAGTTGGGACTCTTAGTGCAAACATTGCACCAAATACAGGTATATTTACTACAGGCAGTGTCAAATGCAAAGACGATTGCTAACACTGGTCAAATATAGAAAAGGAAGAGACAGACCACACTGCCCCAAAGACAAGCACTGAAGAACATTGAAATCAATCAAGGCTTCAATTTAAAGTAATATAATAGTGGGATTTTGAAGCACATGACAAACACAATGTGTATGAATAACAGATGTAAAAGTCACAGAAGACTACCCCAACAAGTAGCACTTACTCTGTTATAAGGACAAGCCAATGCCATTGTTAGGGTACCGATCGCAACAATCCAAAGACAGATTTGGTTGGGACTCTCCGTGCAAACATTGCACCTAAATGCAGGTACATTTACTACAGGCAGTGTAAAATGCAAAGAAGATTGCTAACACTGGTCAAATATAGAGAAGGAACAGACTGATCACACTGCCCCAAAGAGAAGCACTTATAAACATTGAAATCAATCAATGCTTCACTGTAAGGTCATGTAAGTGTGGGATTTAGAGGCCCATGACAAATGACATGTGTATGAATGACAGATGTAAAAGTCACAGAAGACTACCCCAACAAGTAGCACTTACTCTGTTATAAGTACAAGCCAATGCCATTGTTAGGGTACCGATCGCAACAATCCAAAGGCAGAATTAGTTGGGACTCTTAGTGCAAACATTGCACCTAAATGCAGGTACATTTACTACAGGCAGTGTAAAATGCAAAGAAGATTGCTAACACAGGTCAAATATAGAGAATGAACAGACAGATCACACTGCCCCCAAAGACAAGCACTGAAGAACATTGAAATCAATCAAGGCTTCAATTTAAAGCAATGTAATAGTGGAATTTAGAAGCACATGACAAACACAATGTGTTTGAATAACAGATGTAAAAGTCACAGAAGACTACCCCAACAAGTAGCACTTACTCTGTTATAAGTACAAGCCAATGCCATTGTTAGGGTACCGATCGCAATAATCCAAAGGCAGAATTAGTTGGGACTCTTAGTGCAAACATTGCACCAAATACAGGTATATTTACTACAGGCAGTGTCAAATGCAAAGACGATTGCTAACACTGGTCAAATATAGAAAAGGAAGAGACAGACCACACTGCCCCAAAGACAAGCACTGAAGAACATTGAAATCAATCAAGGCTTCAATTTAAAGTAATATAATAGTGGGATTTTGAAGCACATGACAAACACAATGTGTATGAATAACAGATGTAAAAGTCACAGAAGACTACCCCAACAAGTAGCACTTACTCTGTTATAAGGACAAGCCAATGCCATTGTTAGGGTACCGATCGCAACAATCCAAAGACAGATTTGGTTGGGACTCTCCGTGCAAACATTGCACCTAAATGCAGGTACATTTACTACAGGCAGTGTAAAATGCAAAGAAGATTGCTAACACTGGTCAAATATAGAGAAGGAACAGACTGATCACACTGCCCCAAAGAGAAGCACTTATAAACATTGAAATCAATCAATGCTTCACTGTAAGGTCATGTAAGTGTGGGATTTAGAGGCCCATGACAAATGACATGTGTATGAATGACAGATGTAAAAGTCACAGAAGACTACCCCAACAAGTAGCACTTACTCTGTTATAAGTACAAGCCAATGCCATTGTTAGGGTACCGATCGCAACAATCCAAAGGCAGAATTAGTTGGGACTCTTAGTGCAAACATTGCACCTAAATGCAGGTACATTTACTACAGGCAGTGTAAAATGCAAAGAAGATTGCTAACACAGGTCAAATATAGAGAATGAACAGACAGATCACACTGCCCCCAAAGACAAGCACTGAAGAACATTGAAATCAATCAAGGCTTCAATTTAAAGCAATGTAATAGTGGAATTTAGAAGCACATGACAAACACAATGTGTATGAATAACAGATGTAAAAGTCACAGAAGACTACCCCAACAAGTAGCACTTACTCTGTTATAAGTACAAGCCAATGCCATTGTTAGGGTACCGATCGCAACAATCCAAAGGCAGAATTAGTTGGGACTCTTAGTGCAAACATTGCACCAAATACAGGTATATTTACTACAGGCAGTGTCAAATGCAAAGACGATTGCTAACACTGGTCAAATATAGAAAAGGAAGAGACAGACCACACTGCCCCAAAGACAAGCACTGAAGAACATTGAAATCAATCAAGGCTTCAATTTAAAGTAATATAATAGTGGGATTTTGAAGCACATGACAAACACAATGTGTATAAATAACAGATGTAAAAGTCACAGAAGACTACCCCAACAAGTAGCACTTACTCTTTTATAAGGACAAGTCAATGCCATTGTTAGGGTACCGATCGCAACGATCCAAAGATAGATTTAGTTGGGACTCTCAGTGCAAACATTGCACCTAAATGCAGGTACAGTTACTACAGGCAGTGTAAAATACAAAGAAGATTGCTAACACTGGTCAAATATCGAGAAGGAACAGACAGATCACACTGCCCCAAAGACAAGCACTGAAGAACATTGAAATCAATCAAGGCTTCACTGTAAGGTCATGTAAGTGTGGGATTTAGAGGCCCATGACAAATGACATGTGTATGAATAACAGATGTAAAAGTCACAGAAGACTACCCCAACAAGTAGCACTTACTCTGTTATAAGTACAAGCCAATGCCATTGTTAGGGTACCGATCGCAACAATCCAAAGGCAGAATTAGTTGGGACTCTTAGTGCAAACATTGCACCTAAATGCAGGTACATTTACTACAGGCAGTGTAAAATGTAAAGAAGATTGCTAACACAGGTCAAATATAGAGAATGAACAGACAGATCACACTGCCCCAAAGACAAGCACTGAAGAACATTGAAATCAATCAAGGCTTCAATTTAAAGCAATGTAATAGTGGAATTTAGAAGCACATGACAAACACAATGTGTATGAATAACAGATGTAAAAGTCACAGAAGACTACCCCAACAAGTAGCACTTACTCTGTTATAAGTACAAGCCAATGCCATTGTTAGGGTACCGATCGCAACAATCCAAAGGCAGAATTAGTTGGGACTCTTAGTGCAAACATTGCACCAAATACAGGTATATTTACTACAGGCAGTGTCAAATGCAAAGACGATTGCTAACACTGGTCAAATATAGAAAAGGAAGAGACAGACCACACTGCCCCAAAGACAAGCACTGAAGAACATTGAAATCAATCAAGGCTTCAATTTAAAGTAATATAATAGTGGGATTTTGAAGCACATGACAAACACAATGTGTATAAATAACAGATGTAAAAGTCACAGAAGACTACCCCAACAAGTAGCACTTACTCTGTTATAAGGACAAGCCAATGCCATTGTTAGGGTACCGATCGCAACAATCCAAAGACAGATTTGGTTGGGACTCTCCGTGCAAACATTGCACCTAAATGCAGGTACATTTACTACAGGCAGTGTAAAATGCAAAGAAGATTGCTAACACTGGTCAAATATAGAAAAGGAAGAGACAGACCACACTGCCCCAAGACAAGCACTGAAGAACATTGAAATCAATCAAGGCTTCAATTTAAAGCAATGTAATAGTGGAATTTAGAAGCACATGACAAACACAATGTGTATGAATAACAGATGTAAAAGTCACAGAAGACTACCCCAACAAGTAGCACTTACTCTGTTATGAGGACAAGCCAATGCCATTGTTAGGGTACCGATCGCAATAATCCAAAGACAGATTTGGTTGGGACTCTCCGTGCAAACATTGCACCTAAATGCAGGTACATTTACTACAGGCAGTGTAAAATACAAAGAAGATTGCTAACACTGGTCAAATATCGAGAAGGAACAGACAGATCACACTGCCCCAAAGACAAGCACTGAAGAACATTGAAATCAATCAAGGCTTCACTGTAAGGTCATGTAAGTGTGGGATTTAGAGGCCCATGACAAATGACATGTGTATGAATAACAGATGTAAAAGTCACAGAAGACTACCCCAACAAGTAGCACTTACTCTGTTATAAGTACAAGCCAATGCCATTGTTAGGGTACCGATCGCAACAATCCAAAGGCAGAATTAGTTGGGACTCTTAGTGCAAACATTGCACCTAAATGCAGGTACATTTACTACAGGCAGTGTAAAATGTAAAGAAGATTGCTAACACAGGTCAAATATAGAGAATGAACAGACAGATCACACTGCCCCAAAGACAAGCACTGAAGAACATTGAAATCAATCAAGGCTTCAATTTAAAGCAATGTAATAGTGGAATTTAGAAGCACATGACAAACACAATGTGTATGAATAACAGATGTAAAAGTCACGGAAGACTACCCCAACAAGTAGCACTTACTCTGTTATAAGTACAAGCCAATGCCATTGTTAGGGTACCGATCGCAACAATCCAAAGGCAGAATTAGTTGGGACTCTTAGTGCAAACATTGCACCAAATACAGGTATATTTACTACAGGCAGTGTCAAATGCAAAGACGATTGCTAACACTGGTCAAATATAGAAAAGGAAGAGACAGACCACACTGCCCCAAAGACAAGCACTGAAGAACATTGAAATCAATCAAGGCTTCAATTTAAAGTAATATAATAGTGGGATTTTGAAGCACATGACAAACACAATGTGTATGAATAACAGATGTAAAAGTCACAGAAGACTACCCCAACAAGTAGCACTTACTCTGTTATAAGGACAAGCCAATGCCATTGTTAGGGTACCGATCGCAACAATCCAAAGACAGATTTGGTTGGGACTCTCCGTGCAAACATTGCACCTAAATGCAGGTACATTTACTACAGGCAGTGTAAAATGCAAAGAAGATTGCTAACACTGGTCAAATATAGAGAAGGAACAGACTGATCACACTGCCCCAAAGAGAAGCACTTATAAACATTGAAATCAATCAATGCTTCACTGTAAGGTCATGTAAGTGTGGGATTTAGAGGCCCATGACAAATGACATGTGTATGAATGACAGATGTAAAAGTCACAGAAGACTACCCCAACAAGTAGCACTTACTCTGTTATAAGTACAAGCCAATGCCATTGTTAGGGTACCGATCGCAACAATCCAAAGGCAGAATTAGTTGGGACTCTTAGTGCAAACATTGCACCTAAATGCAGGTACATTTACTACAGGCAGTGTAAAATGCAAAGAAGATTGCTAACACAGGTCAAATATAGAGAATGAACAGACAGATCACACTGCCCCCAAAGACAAGCACTGAAGAACATTGAAATCAATCAAGGCTTCAATTTAAAGCAATGTAATAGTGGAATTTAGAAGCACATGACAAACACAATGTGTTTGAATAACAGATGTAAAAGTCACAGAAGACTACCCCAACAAGTAGCACTTACTCTGTTATAAGTACAAGCCAATGCCATTGTTAGGGTACCGATCTCAACAATCCAAAGGCAGAATTAGTTGGGACTCTTAGTGCAAACATTGCACCAAATACAGGTATATTTACTACAGGCAGTGTCAAATGCAAAGACGATTGCTAACACTGGTCAAATATAGAAAAGGAAGAGACAGACCACACTGCCCCAAAGACAAGCACTGAAGAACATTGAAATCAATCAAGGCTTCAATTTAAAGTAATATAATAGTGGGATTTTGAAGCACATGACAAACACAATGTGTATGAATAACAGATGTAAAAGTCACAGAAGACTACCCCAACAAGTAGCACTTACTCTGTTATAAGGACAAGCCAATGCCATTGTTAGGGTACCGATCGCAACAATCCAAAGACAGATTTGGTTGGGACTCTCCGTGCAAACATTGCACCTAAATGCAGGTACATTTACTACAGGCAGTGTAAAATGCAAAGAAGATTGCTAACACTGGTCAAATATAGAGAAGGAACAGACTGATCACACTGCCCCAAAGAGAAGCACTTATAAACATTGAAATCAATCAATGCTTCACTGTAAGGTCATGTAAGTGTGGGATTTAGAGGCCCATGACAAATGACATGTGTATGAATGACAGATGTAAAAGTCACAGAAGACTACCCCAACAAGTAGCACTTACTCTGTTATAAGTACAAGCCAATGCCATTGTTAGGGTACCGATCGCAACAATCCAAAGGCAGAATTAGTTGGGACTCTTAGTGCAAACATTGCACCTAAATGCAGGTACATTTACTACAGGCAGTGTAAAATGCAAAGAAGATTGCTAACACAGGTCAAATATAGAGAATGAACAGACAGATCACACTGCCCCCAAAGACAAGCACTGAAGAACATTGAAATCAATCAAGGCTTCAATTTAAAGCAATGTAATAGTGGAATTTAGAAGCACATGACAAACACAATGTGTATGAATAACAGATGTAAAAGTCACAGAAGACTACCCCAACAAGTAGCACTTACTCTGTTATAAGTACAAGCCAATGCCATTGTTAGGGTACCGATCGCAACAATCCAAAGGCAGAATTAGTTGGGACTCTTAGTGCAAACATTGCACCAAATACAGGTATATTTACTACAGGCAGTGTCAAATGCAAAGACGATTGCTAACACTGGTCAAATATAGAAAAGGAAGAGACAGACCACACTGCCCCAAAGACAAGCACTGAAGAACATTGAAATCAATCAAGGCTTCAATTTAAAGTAATATAATAGTGGGATTTTGAAGCACATGACAAACACAATGTGTATAAATAACAGATGTAAAAGTCACAGAAGACTACCCCAACAAGTAGCACTTACTCTTTTATAAGGACAAGTCAATGCCATTGTTAGGGTACCGATCGCAACGATCCAAAGATAGATTTAGTTGGGACTCTCAGTGCAAACATTGCACCTAAATGCAGGTACAGTTACTACAGGCAGTGTAAAATACAAAGAAGATTGCTAACACTGGTCAAATATCGAGAAGGAACAGACAGATCACACTGCCCCAAAGACAAGCACTGAAGAACATTGAAATCAATCAAGGCTTCACTGTAAGGTCATGTAAGTGTGGGATTTAGAGGCCCATGACAAATGACATGTGTATGAATAACAGATGTAAAAGTCACAGAAGACTACCCCAACAAGTAGCACTTACTCTGTTATAAGTACAAGCCAATGCCATTGTTAGGGTACCGATCGCAACAATCCAAAGGCAGAATTAGTTGGGACTCTTAGTGCAAACATTGCACCTAAATGCAGGTACATTTACTACAGGCAGTGTAAAATGTAAAGAAGATTGCTAACACAGGTCAAATATAGAGAATGAACAGACAGATCACACTGCCCCAAAGACAAGCACTGAAGAACATTGAAATCAATCAAGGCTTCAATTTAAAGCAATGTAATAGTGGAATTTAGAAGCACATGACAAACACAATGTGTATGAATAACAGATGTAAAAGTCACAGAAGACTACCCCAACAAGTAGCACTTACTCTGTTATAAGTACAAGCCAATGCCATTGTTAGGGTACCGATCGCAACAATCCAAAGGCAGAATTAGTTGGGACTCTTAGTGCAAACATTGCACCAAATACAGGTATATTTACTACAGGCAGTGTCAAATGCAAAGACGATTGCTAACACTGGTCAAATATAGAAAAGGAAGAGACAGACCACACTGCCCCAAAGACAAGCACTGAAGAACATTGAAATCAATCAAGGCTTCAATTTAAAGTAATATAATAGTGGGATTTTGAAGCACATGACAAACACAATGTGTATAAATAACAGATGTAAAAGTCACAGAAGACTACCCCAACAAGTAGCACTTACTCTGTTATAAGGACAAGCCAATGCCATTGTTAGGGTACCGATCGCAACAATCCAAAGACAGATTTGGTTGGGACTCTCCGTGCAAACATTGCACCTAAATGCAGGTACATTTACTACAGGCAGTGTAAAATGCAAAGAAGATTGCTAACACTGGTCAAATATAGAAAAGGAAGAGACAGACCACACTGCCCCAAGACAAGCACTGAAGAACATTGAAATCAATCAAGGCTTCAATTTAAAGCAATGTAATAGTGGAATTTAGAAGCACATGACAAACACAATGTGTATGAATAACAGATGTAAAAGTCACAGAAGACTACCCCAACAAGTAGCACTTACTCTGTTATGAGGACAAGCCAATGCCATTGTTAGGGTACCGATCGCAATAATCCAAAGACAGATTTGGTTGGGACTCTCCGTGCAAACATTGCACCTAAATGCAGGTACATTTACTACAGGCAGTGTAAAATACAAAGAAGATTGCTAACACTGGTCAAATATCGAGAAGGAACAGACAGATCACACTGCCCCAAAGACAAGCACTGAAGAACATTGAAATCAATCAAGGCTTCACTGTAAGGTCATGTAAGTGTGGGATTTAGAGGCCCATGACAAATGACATGTGTATGAATAACAGATGTAAAAGTCACAGAAGACTACCCCAACAAGTAGCACTTACTCTGTTATAAGTACAAGCCAATGCCATTGTTAGGGTACCGATCGCAACAATCCAAAGGCAGAATTAGTTGGGACTCTTAGTGCAAACATTGCACCTAAATGCAGGTACATTTACTACAGGCAGTGTAAAATGTAAAGAAGATTGCTAACACAGGTCAAATATAGAGAATGAACAGACAGATCACACTGCCCCAAAGACAAGCACTGAAGAACATTGAAATCAATCAAGGCTTCAATTTAAAGCAATGTAATAGTGGAATTTAGAAGCACATGACAAACACAATGTGTATGAATAACAGATGTAAAAGTCACGGAAGACTACCCCAACAAGTAGCACTTACTCTGTTATAAGTACAAGCCAATGCCATTGTTAGGGTACCGATCGCAACAATCCAAAGGCAGAATTAGTTGGGACTCTTAGTGCAAACATTGCACCAAATACAGGTATATTTACTACAGGCAGTGTCAAATGCAAAGACGATTGCTAACACTGGTCAAATATAGAAAAGGAAGAGACAGACCACACTGCCCCAAAGACAAGCACTGAAGAACATTGAAATCAATCAAGGCTTCAATTTAAAGTAATATAATAGTGGGATTTTGAAGCACATGACAAACACAATGTGTATGAATAACAGATGTAAAAGTCACAGAAGACTACCCCAACAAGTAGCACTTACTCTGTTATAAGGACAAGCCAATGCCATTGTTAGGGTACCGATCGCAACAATCCAAAGACAGATTTGGTTGGGACTCTCCGTGCAAACATTGCACCTAAATGCAGGTACATTTACTACAGGCAGTGTAAAATGCAAAGAAGATTGCTAACACTGGTCAAATATAGAGAAGGAACAGACTGATCACACTGCCCCAAAGAGAAGCACTTATAAACATTGAAATCAATCAATGCTTCACTGTAAGGTCATGTAAGTGTGGGATTTAGAGGCCCATGACAAATGACATGTGTATGAATGACAGATGTAAAAGTCACAGAAGACTACCCCAACAAGTAGCACTTACTCTGTTATAAGTACAAGCCAATGCCATTGTTAGGGTACCGATCGCAACAATCCAAAGGCAGAATTAGTTGGGACTCTTAGTGCAAACATTGCACCTAAATGCAGGTACATTTACTACAGGCAGTGTAAAATGCAAAGAAGATTGCTAACACAGGTCAAATATAGAGAATGAACAGACAGATCACACTGCCCCCAAAGACAAGCACTGAAGAACATTGAAATCAATCAAGGCTTCAATTTAAAGCAATGTAATAGTGGAATTTAGAAGCACATGACAAACACAATGTGTTTGAATAACAGATGTAAAAGTCACAGAAGACTACCCCAACAAGTAGCACTTACTCTGTTATAAGTACAAGCCAATGCCATTGTTAGGGTACCGATCGCAACAATCCAAAGGCAGAATTAGTTGGGACTCTTAGTGCAAACATTGCACCAAATACAGGTATATTTACTACAGGCAGTGTCAAATGCAAAGACGATTGCTAACACTGGTCAAATATAGAAAAGGAAGAGACAGACCACACTGCCCCAAAGACAAGCACTGATGAACATTGAAATCAATCAAGGCTTCAATTTAAAGTAATATAATAGTGGGATTTTGAAGCACATGACAAACACAATGTGTATGAATAACAGATGTAAAAGTCACAGAAGACTACCCCAACAAGTAGCACTTACTCTGTTATAAGGACAAGCCAATGCCATTGTTAGGGTACCGATCGCAACAATCCAAAGACAGATTTGGTTGGGACTCTCCGTGCAAACATTGCACCTAAATGCAGGTACATTTACTACAGGCAGTGTAAAATGCAAAGAAGATTGCTAACACTGGTCAAATATAGAGAAGGAACAGACTGATCACACTGCCCCAAAGAGAAGCACTTATAAACATTGAAATCAATCAATGCTTCACTGTAAGGTCATGTAAGTGTGGGATTTAGAGGCCCATGACAAATGACATGTGTATGAATGACAGATGTAAAAGTCACAGAAGACTACCCCAACAAGTAGCACTTACTCTGTTATAAGTACAAGCCAATGCCATTGTTAGGGTACCGATCGCAACAATCCAAAGGCAGAATTAGTTGGGACTCTTAGTGCAAACATTGCACCTAAATGCAGGTACATTTACTACAGGCAGTGTAAAATGCAAAGAAGATTGCTAACACAGGTCAAATATAGAGAATGAACAGACAGATCACACTGCCCCCAAAGACAAGCACTGAAGAACATTGAAATCAATCAAGGCTTCAATTTAAAGCAATGTAATAGTGGAATTTAGAAGCACATGACAAACACAATGTGTATGAATAACAGATGTAAAAGTCACAGAAGACTACCCCAACAAGTAGCACTTACTCTGTTATAAGTACAAGCCAATGCCATTGTTAGGGTACCGATCGCAACAATCCAAAGGCAGAATTAGTTGGGACTCTTAGTGCAAACATTGCACCAAATACAGGTATATTTACTACAGGCAGTGTCAAATGCAAAGACGATTGCTAACACTGGTCAAATATAGAAAAGGAAGAGACAGACCACACTGCCCCAAAGACAAGCACTGAAGAACATTGAAATCAATCAAGGCTTCAATTTAAAGTAATATAATAGTGGGATTTTGAAGCACATGACAAACACAATGTGTATAAATAACAGATGTAAAAGTCACAGAAGACTACCCCAACAAGTAGCACTTACTCTTTTATAAGGACAAGTCAATGCCATTGTTAGGGTACCGATCGCAACGATCCAAAGATAGATTTAGTTGGGACTCTCAGTGCAAACATTGCACCTAAATGCAGGTACAGTTACTACAGGCAGTGTAAAATACAAAGAAGATTGCTAACACTGGTCAAATATCGAGAAGGAACAGACAGATCACACTGCCCCAAAGACAAGCACTGAAGAACATTGAAATCAATCAAGGCTTCACTGTAAGGTCATGTAAGTGTGGGATTTAGAGGCCCATGACAAATGACATGTGTATGAATAACAGATGTAAAAGTCACAGAAGACTACCCCAACAAGTAGCACTTACTCTGTTATAAGTACAAGCCAATGCCATTGTTAGGGTACCGATCGCAACAATCCAAAGGCAGAATTAGTTGGGACTCTTAGTGCAAACATTGCACCTAAATGCAGGTACATTTACTACAGGCAGTGTAAAATGTAAAGAAGATTGCTAACACAGGTCAAATATAGAGAATGAACAGACAGATCACACTGCCCCAAAGACAAGCACTGAAGAACATTGAAATCAATCAAGGCTTCAATTTAAAGCAATGTAATAGTGGAATTTAGAAGCACATGACAAACACAATGTGTATGAATAACAGATGTAAAAGTCACGGAAGACTACCCCAACAAGTAGCACTTACTCTGTTATAAGTACAAGCCAATGCCATTGTTAGGGTACCGATCGCAACAATCCAAAGGCAGAATTAGTTGGGACTCTTAGTGCAAACATTGCACCAAATACAGGTATATTTACTACAGGCAGTGTCAAATGCAAAGACGATTGCTAACACTGGTCAAATATAGAAAAGGAAGAGACAGACCACACTGCCCCAAAGACAAGCACTGAAGAACATTGAAATCAATCAAGGCTTCAATTTAAAGTAATATAATAGTGGGATTTTGAAGCACATGACAAACACAATGTGTATAAATAACAGATGTAAAAGTCACAGAAGACTACCCCAACAAGTAGCACTTACTCTGTTATAAGGACAAGCCAATGCCATTGTTAGGGTACCGATCGCAACAATCCAAAGACAGATTTGGTTGGGACTCTCCGTGCAAACATTGCACCTAAATGCAGGTACATTTACTACAGGCAGTGTAAAATGCAAAGAAGATTGCTAACACTGGTCAAATATAGAAAAGGAAGAGACAGACCACACTGCCCCAAGACAAGCACTGAAGAACATTGAAATCAATCAAGGCTTCAATTTAAAGCAATGTAATAGTGGAATTTAGAAGCACATGACAAACACAATGTGTATGAATAACAGATGTAAAAGTCACAGAAGACTACCCCAACAAGTAGCACTTACTCTGTTATAAGGACAAGCCAATGCCATTGTTAAGGTACCGATTCCAACCAATTTTAAAGACCTGTATATGACCTGCCCACCAAATGATCACTTACTGTTGATTCCATGAAGTCCATCTTCCTCTAGAGACATGTTCCTGAGTATTTCTTATAACAAGGAGCTGCCCTCAACTCCCAGGAAGAACTTAAGATTGGTTCATGTTCAGCAACCACAACCACTCCCACGTCGGTAAATGCTGTGCTGTGAACGACTCAGGTACTTAAGCTTGACGAGTGCTCTGCCTTTATCTAAGGTTCGTCATTTTAATCAAGAGAAACTATTTCACACATTCAAAACATTAGGATTGAGAGGAGTTTTGGTTCTCTGCCTTAAAGGCCCAATTATTTGAATGGTCTACTAGACTTGAGTCTTTTCCGATGCAAAAACAGCAGTTACAGACAAGCAAACTTCATACAGCACTCATTCTATATAGAGTTTCTAGACAACTATTGTAACCTATTGTAAATACATGCAAACTTAATAGAGCATGCAGGCAATATGTGGTTCCCAATAACTTGATACTCTAACAAAGTTCAATTAACTTCAGAAAAAGAACATCAAAAATGTTGTAAGGGGAGCCATTCTGGTAATTCCCACAGTCATATAAAATTAGTTGCCATCCGTTGAAGAATAATACCCCAACTTAATAGCACTTTCTGTGATTAGAGGAAAGAGAGTCACTCAAGTTGAAGGATAATTCCCAATGAACTTGATACGGAGGAAATTGACCAGAGGAAATTATAGAGAAAGAACAGACACAGATCACACTACCCCAAAGAGAAGCACTTATGAACATTGAAATCAATCAACGCTTCACTTTAAGGTAATGTAAGTGTGGGATTTAGAGGCCCATGACAAACACAATGTGTATGAATAACAGATGTAAAAGTCACAGAAGACTACCCCAACAAGTAGCACTTACTCTGTTATAAGGACAAGCCAATGCAATTGTTAGGGTACCGATCGCAACAATCCAAAGGCAGAATTAGTTGGGACTCTTAGTGCAAACATTGCACCAAATACAGGTATATTTACTACAGGCAGTGTCAAATGCAAAGACGATTGCTAACACTGGTCAAATATAGAAAAGGAAGAGACAGACCACACTGCCCCAAAGACAAGCACTGAAGAACATTGAAATCAATCAAGGCTTCAATTTAAAGTAATATAATAGTGGGATTTTGAAGCACATGACAAACACAATGTGTATGAATAACAGATGTAAAAGTCACAGAAGACTACCCCAACAAGTAGCACTTACTCTGTTATAAGGACAAGCCAATGCCATTGTTAGGGTACCGATCGCAACAATCCAAAGACAGATTTGGTTGGGACTCTCCGTGCAAACATTGCACCTAAATGCAGGTACATTTACTACAGGCAGTGTAAAATGCAAAGAAGATTGCTAACACTGGTCAAATATAGAGAAGGAACAGACTGATCACACTGCCCCAAAGAGAAGCACTTATAAACATTGAAATCAATCAATGCTTCACTGTAAGGTCATGTAAGTGTGGGATTTAGAGGCCCATGACAAATGACATGTGTATGAATGACAGATGTAAAAGTCACAGAAGACTACCCCAACAAGTAGCACTTACTCTGTTATAAGGACAAGCCAATGCCATTGTTAGGGTACCGATCGCAACAATCCAAAGACAGATTTGGTTGGGACTCTCCGTGCAAACATTGCACCTAAATGCAGGTACATTTACTACAGGCAGTGTAAAATGCAAAGAAGATTGCTAACACTGGTCAAATATAGAAAAGGAAGAGACAGACCACACTGCCCCAAGACAAGCACTGAAGAACATTGAAATCAATCAAGGCTTCAATTTAAAGCAATGTAATAGTGGAATTTAGAAGCACATGACAAACACAATGTGTATGAATAACAGATGTAAAAGTCACAGAAGACTACCCCAACAAGTAGCACTTACTCTGTTATAAGGACAAGCCAATGCCATTGTTAAGGTACCGATTCCAACCAATTTTAAAGACCTGTATATGACCTGCCCACCAAATGATCACTTACTGTTGATTCCATGAAGTCCATCTTCCTCTAGAGACATGTTCCTGAGTATTTCTTATAACAAGGAGCTGCCCTCAACTCCCAGGAAGAACTTAAGATTGGTTCATGTTCAGCAACCACAACCACTCCCATGTCGGTAAATGCTGTGCTGTGAACGACTCAGGTACTTAAGCTTGACGAGTGCTCTGCCTTTATCTAAGGTTCGTCATTTTAATCAAGAGAAACTATTTCACACATTCAAAACATTAGGATTGAGAGGAGTTTTGGTTCTCTGCCTTAAAGGCCCAATTATTTGAATGGTCTACTAGACTTGAGTCTTTTCCGATGCAAAAACAGCAGTTACAGAGGGGCAAACTTCATACAGCACTCATTCTATATAGAGTTTCTAGACAACTATTGTAACCTATTGTAAATACATGCAAACTTAATAGAGCATGCAGGCAATATGTGGTTCCCAATAACTTGATACTCTAACAAAGTTCAATTAACTTCAGAAAAAGAACATCAAAAATGTTGTAAGGGGAGCCATTCTGGTAATTCCCACAGTCATATAAAATTAGTTGCCATCCGTTGAAGAATAATACCCCAACTTAATAGCACTTTCTGTGATTAGAGGAAAGAGAGTCACTCAAGTTGAAGGATAATTCCCAATGAACTTGATACGGAGGAAATTGACCAGAGGAAATTATAGAGAAAGAACAGACACAGATCACACTACCCCAAAGAGAAGCACTTATGAACATTGAAATCAATCAACGCTTCACTTTAAGGTAATGTAAGTGTGGGATTTAGAGGCCCATGACAAACACAATGTGTATGAATAACAGATGTAAAAGTCACAGAAGACTACCCCAACAAGTAGCACTTACTCTGTTATAAGGACAAGCCAATGCAATTGTTAGGGTACCGATCGCAACAATCCAAAGGCAGAATTAGTTGGGACTCTTAGTGCAAACATTGCACCAAATACAGGTATATTTACTACAGGCAGTGTCAAATGCAAAGACGATTGCTAACACTGGTCAAATATAGAAAAGGAAGAGACAGACCACACTGCCCCAAAGACAAGCACTGAAGAACATTGAAATCAATCAAGGCTTCAATTTAAAGTAATATAATAGTGGGATTTTGAAGCACATGACAAACACAATGTGTATGAATAACAGATGTAAAAGTCACAGAAGACTACCCCAACAAGTAGCACTTACTCTGTTATAAGGACAAGCCAATGCCATTGTTAGGGTACCGATCGCAACAATCCAAAGACAGATTTGGTTGGGACTCTCCGTGCAAACATTGCACCTAAATGCAGGTACATTTACTACAGGCAGTGTAAAATGCAAAGAAGATTGCTAACACTGGTCAAATATAGAGAAGGAACAGACTGATCACACTGCCCCAAAGACAAGCACTGAAGAACATTGAAATCAATCAAGGCTTCAATTTAAAGCAATGTAATAGTGGAATTTAGAAACACATGACAAACATAATGTGTATGAATAACAGATGTAAAAGTCACAGAAGACTACCCCAACAAGTAGCACTTACTCTGTTATAAGGACAAGCCAATGCCATTGTTAGGGTACCGATCGCAACAATCCAAAGACAGATTTGGTTGGGACTCTCCGTGCAAACATTGCACCTAAATGCAGGTACATTTACTACAGGCAGTGTAAAATGCAAAGAAGATTGCTAACACTGGTCAAATATAGAGAAGGAACAGACTGATCACACTGCCCCAAAGACAAGCACTGAAGAACATTGAAATCAATCAAGGCTTCAATTTAAAGCAATGTAATAGTGGAATTTAGAAGCACATGACAAACACAATGTGTATGAATAACAGATGTAAAAGTCACAGAAGACTACCCCAACAAGTAGCACTTACTCTGTTATAAGGACAAGCCAATGCCATTGTTAAGGTACCGATTCCAACCAATTTTAAAGACCTGTATATGACCTGCCCACCAAATGATCACTTACTGTTGATTCCATGAAGTCCATCTTCCTCTAGAGACATGTTCCTGAGTATTTCTTATAACAAGGAGCTGCCCTCAACTCCCAGGAAGAACTTAAGATTGGTTCATGTTCAGCAACCACAACCACTCCCACGTCGGTAAATGCTGTGCTGTGAACGACTCAGGTACTTAAGCTTGACGAGTGCTCTGCCTTTATCTAAGGTTCGTCATTTTAATCAAGAGAAACTATTTCACACATTCAAAACATTAGGATTGAGAGGAGTTTTGGTTCTCTGCCTTAAAGGCCCAATTATTTGAATGGTCTACTAGACTTGAGTCTTTTCCGATGCAAAAACAGCAGTTACAGACAAGCAAACTTCATACAGCACTCATTCTATATAGAGTTTCTAGACAACTATTGTAACCTATTGTAAATACATGCAAACTTAATAGAGCATGCAGGCAATATGTGGTTCCCAATAACTTGATACTCTAACAAAGTTCAATTAACTTCAGAAAAAGAACATCAAAAATGTTGTAAGGGGAGCCATTCTGGTAATTCCCACAGTCATATAAAATTAGTTGCCATCCGTTGAAGAATAATACCCCAACTTAATAGCACTTTCTGTGATTAGAGGAAAGAGAGTCACTCAAGTTGAAGGATAATTCCCAATGAACTTGATACGGAGGAAATTGACCAGAGGAAATTATAGAGAAAGAACAGACACAGATCACACTACCCCAAAGAGAAGCACTTATGAACATTGAAAT
Organism: Osmerus mordax; assembly: GCF_038355195.1. Taxonomy (NCBI): domain Eukaryota; kingdom Metazoa; phylum Chordata; class Actinopteri; order Osmeriformes; family Osmeridae; genus Osmerus; species Osmerus mordax. The sequence continues at coordinate 18,880,241 of NC_090058.1, read as the reverse complement.
CAATCAACGCTTCACTTTAAGGTAATGTAAGTGTGGGATTTAGAGGCCCATGACAAACACAATGTGTATGAATAACAGATGTAAAAGTCACAGAAGACTACCCCAACAAGTAGCACTTACTCTGTTATAAGGACAAGCCAATGCAATTGTTAGGGTACCGATCGCAACAATCCAAAGGCAGAATTAGTTGGGACTCTTAGTGCAAACATTGCACCAAATACAGGTATATTTACTACAGGCAGTGTCAAATGCAAAGACGATTGCTAACACTGGTCAAATATAGAAAAGGAAGAGACAGACCACACTGCCCCAAAGACAAGCACTGAAGAACATTGAAATCAATCAAGGCTTCAATTTAAAGTAATATAATAGTGGGATTTTGAAGCACATGACAAACACAATGTGTATAAATAACAGATGTAAAAGTCACAGAAGACTACCCCAACAAGTAGCACTTACTCTGTTATAAGGACAAGCCAATGCCATTGTTAGGGTACCGATCGCAACAATCCAAAGACAGATTTGGTTGGGACTCTCCGTGCAAACATTGCACCTAAATGCAGGTACATTTACTACAGGCAGTGTAAAATGCAAAGAAGATTGCTAACACTGGTCAAATATAGAGAAGGAACAGACAGATCACACTGCCCCAAAGACAAGCACTGAAGAACATTGAAATCAATCAAGGCTTCAATTTAAAGCAATGTAATAGTGGAATTTAGAAGCACATGACAAACACAATGTGTATGAATAACAGATGTAAAAGTCACAGAAGACTACCCCAACAAGTAGCACTTACTCTGTTATAAGGACAAGCCAATGCCATTGTTAAGGTACCGATTCCAACCAATTTTAAAGACCTGTATATGACCTGCCCACCAAATGATCACTTACTGTTGATTCCATGAAGTCCATCTTCCTCTAGAGACATGTTCCTGAGTATTTCTTATAACAAGGAGCTGCCCTCAACTCCCAGGAAGAACTTAAGATTGGTTCATGTTCAGCAACCACAACCACTCCCACGTCGGTAAATGCTGTGCTGTGAACGACTCAGGTACTTAAGCTTGACGAGTGCTCTGCCTTTATCTAAGGTTCGTCATTTGAATCAAGAGAAACTATTTCACACATTCAAAACATTAGGATTGAGAGGAGTTTTGGTTCTCTGCCTTAAAGGCCCAATTATTTGAATGGTCTACTAGACTTGAGTCTTTTCCGATGCAAAAACAGCAGTTACAGACAAGCAAACTTCATACAGCACTCATTCTATATAGAGTTTCTAGACAACTATTGTAACCTATTGTAAATACATGCAAACTTAATAGAGCATGCAGGCAATATGTGGTTCCCAATAACTTGATACTCTAACAAAGTTCAATTAACTTCAGAAAAAGAACATCAAAAATGTTGTAAGGGGAGCCATTCTGGTAATTCCCACAGTCATATAAAATTAGTTGCCATCCGTTGAAGAATAATACCCCAACTTAATAGCACTTTCTGTGATTAGAGGAAAGAGAGTCACTCAAGTTGAAGGATAATTCCCAATGAACTTGATACGGAGGAAATTGACCAGAGGAAATTATAGAGAAAGAACAGACACAGATCACACTACCCCAAAGAGAAGCACTTATGAACATTGAAATCAATCAACGCTTCACTTTAAGGTAATGTAAGTGTGGGATTTAGAGGCCCATGACAAACACAATGTGTATGAATAACAGATGTAAAAGTCACAGAAGACTACCCCAACAAGTAGCACTTACTCTGTTATAAGGACAAGCCAATGCAATTGTTAGGGTACCGATCGCAACAATCCAAAGGCAGAATTAGTTGGGACTCTTAGTGCAAACATTGCACCAAATACAGGTATATTTACTACAGGCAGTGTCAAATGCAAAGACGATTGCTAACACTGGTCAAATATAGAAAAGGAAGAGACAGACCACACTGCCCCAAAGACAAGCACTGAAGAACATTGAAATCAATCAAGGCTTCAATTTAAAGTAATATAATAGTGGGATTTTGAAGCACATGACAAACACAATGTGTATGAATAACAGATGTAAAAGTCACAGAAGACTACCCCAACAAGTAGCACTTACTCTGTTATAAGGACAAGCCAATGCCATTGTTAGGGTACCGATCGCAACAATCCAAAGACAGATTTGGTTGGGACTCTCCGTGCAAACATTGCACCTAAATGCAGGTACATTTACTACAGGCAGTGTAAAATGCAAAGAAGATTGCTAACACTGGTCAAATATAGAGAAGGAACAGACTGATCACACTGCCCCAAAGAGAAGCACTTATAAACATTGAAATCAATCAATGCTTCACTGTAAGGTCATGTAAGTGTGGGATTTAGAGGCCCATGACAAATGACATGTGTATGAATGACAGATGTAAAAGTCACAGAAGACTACCCCAACAAGTAGCACTTACTCTGTTATAAGGACAAGCCAATGCCATTGTTAGGGTACCGATCGCAACAATCCAAAGACAGATTTGGTTGGGACTCTCCGTGCAAACATTGCACCTAAATGCAGGTACATTTACTACAGGCAGTGTAAAATGCAAAGAAGATTGCTAACACTGGTCAAATATAGAAAAGGAAGAGACAGACCACACTGCCCCAAGACAAGCACTGAAGAACATTGAAATCAATCAAGGCTTCAATTTAAAGCAATGTAATAGTGGAATTTAGAAGCACATGACAAACACAATGTGTATGAATAACAGATGTAAAAGTCACAGAAGACTACCCCAACAAGTAGCACTTACTCTGTTATAAGGACAAGCCAATGCCATTGTTAAGGTACCGATTCCAACCAATTTTAAAGACCTGTATATGACCTGCCCACCAAATGATCACTTACTGTTGATTCCATGAAGTCCATCTTCCTCTAGAGACATGTTCCTGAGTATTTCTTATAACAAGGAGCTGCCCTCAACTCCCAGGAAGAACTTAAGATTGGTTCATGTTCAGCAACCACAACCACTCCCATGTCGGTAAATGCTGTGCTGTGAACGACTCAGGTACTTAAGCTTGACGAGTGCTCTGCCTTTATCTAAGGTTCGTCATTTTAATCAAGAGAAACTATTTCACACATTCAAAACATTAGGATTGAGAGGAGTTTTGGTTCTCTGCCTTAAAGGCCCAATTATTTGAATGGTCTACTAGACTTGAGTCTTTTCCGATGCAAAAACAGCAGTTACAGAGGGGCAAACTTCATACAGCACTCATTCTATATAGAGTTTCTAGACAACTATTGTAACCTATTGTAAATACATGCAAACTTAATAGAGCATGCAGGCAATATGTGGTTCCCAATAACTTGATACTCTAACAAAGTTCAATTAACTTCAGAAAAAGAACATCAAAAATGTTGTAAGGGGAGCCATTCTGGTAATTCCCACAGTCATATAAAATTAGTTGCCATCCGTTGAAGAATAATACCCCAACTTAATAGCACTTTCTGTGATTAGAGGAAAGAGAGTCACTCAAGTTGAAGGATAATTCCCAATGAACTTGATACGGAGGAAATTGACCAGAGGAAATTATAGAGAAAGAACAGACACAGATCACACTACCCCAAAGAGAAGCACTTATGAACATTGAAATCAATCAACGCTTCACTTTAAGGTAATGTAAGTGTGGGATTTAGAGGCCCATGACAAACACAATGTGTATGAATAACAGATGTAAAAGTCACAGAAGACTACCCCAACAAGTAGCACTTACTCTGTTATAAGGACAAGCCAATGCAATTGTTAGGGTACCGATCGCAACAATCCAAAGGCAGAATTAGTTGGGACTCTTAGTGCAAACATTGCACCAAATACAGGTATATTTACTACAGGCAGTGTCAAATGCAAAGACGATTGCTAACACTGGTCAAATATAGAAAAGGAAGAGACAGACCACACTGCCCCAAAGACAAGCACTGAAGAACATTGAAATCAATCAAGGCTTCAATTTAAAGTAATATAATAGTGGGATTTTGAAGCACATGACAAACACAATGTGTATGAATAACAGATGTAAAAGTCACAGAAGACTACCCCAACAAGTAGCACTTACTCTGTTATAAGGACAAGCCAATGCCATTGTTAGGGTACCGATCGCAACAATCCAAAGACAGATTTGGTTGGGACTCTCCGTGCAAACATTGCACCTAAATGCAGGTACATTTACTACAGGCAGTGTAAAATGCAAAGAAGATTGCTAACACTGGTCAAATATAGAGAAGGAACAGACTGATCACACTGCCCCAAAGACAAGCACTGAAGAACATTGAAATCAATCAAGGCTTCAATTTAAAGCAATGTAATAGTGGAATTTAGAAACACATGACAAACATAATGTGTATGAATAACAGATGTAAAAGTCACAGAAGACTACCCCAACAAGTAGCACTTACTCTGTTATAAGGACAAGCCAATGCCATTGTTAGGGTACCGATCGCAACAACCCAAAGACAGATTTGGTTGGGACTCTCCGTGCAAACATTGCACCTAAATGCAGGTACATTTACTACAGGCAGTGTAAAATGCAAAGAAGATTGCTAACACTGGTCAAATATAGAGAAGGAACAGACTGATCACACTGCCCCAAAGACAAGCACTGAAGAACATTGAAATCAATCAAGGCTTCAATTTAAAGCAATGTAATAGTGGAATTTAGAAACATGTGACAAACATAATGTGTATGAATAACAGATGTAAAAGTCACAGAAGACTACCCCAACAAGTAGCACTTACTCTGTTATAAGGACAAGCCAATGCCATTGTTAGGGTACCGATCGCAACAACCCAAAGACAGATTTGGTTGGGACTCTCCGTGCAAACATTGCACCTAAATGCAGGTACATTTACTACAGGCAGTGTAAAATGCAAAGAAGATTGCTAACACTGGTCAAATATAGAGAAGGAACAGACTGATCACACTGCCCCAAAGACAAGCACTGAAGAACATTGAAATCAATCAAGGCTTCAATTTAAAGCAATGTAATAGTGGAATTTAGAAACACATGACAAACATAATGTGTATGAATAACAGATGTAAAAGTCACAGAAGACTACCCCAACAAGTAGCACTTACTCTGTTATAAGGACAAGCCAATGCCATTGTTAGGGTACCGATCGCAACAATCCAAAGACAGATTTGGTTGGGACTCTCCGTGCAAACATTGCACCTAAATGCAGGTACATTTACTACAGGCAGTGTAAAATGCAAAGAAGATTGCTAACACTGGTCAAATATAGAGAAGGAACAGACTGATCACACTGCCCCCAAAGACAAGCACTGAAGAACATTGAAATCAATCAAGGCTTCAATTTAAAGCAATGTAATAGTGGAATTTAGAAGCACATGACAAACACAATGTGTATGAATAACAGATGTAAAAGTCACAGAAGACTACCCCAACAAGTAGCACTTACTCTGTTATAAGTACAAGCCAATGCCATTGTTAGGGTACCGATCGCAACAATCCAAAGGCAGAATTAGTTGGGACTCTTAGTGCAAACATTGCACCAAATACAGGTATATTTACTACAGGCAGTGTCAAATGCAAAGACGATTGCTAACACTGGTCAAATATAGAAAAGGAAGAGACAGACCACACTGCCCCAAAGACAAGCACTGAAGAACATTGAAATCAATCAAGGCTTCAATTTAAAGTAATATAATAGTGGGATTTTGAAGCACATGACAAACACAATGTGTATGAATAACAGATGTAAAAGTCACAGAAGACTACCCCAACAAGTAGCACTTACTCTGTTATAAGGACAAGCCAATGCCATTGTTAGGGTACCGATCAACAATCCAAAGACAGATTTGGTTGGGACTCTCCGTGCAAACATTGCACCTAAATGCAGGTACATTTACTACAGGCAGTGTAAAATGCAAAGAAGATTGCTAACACTGGTCAAATATAGAGAAGGAACAGACAGATCACACTGCCCCAAAGACAAGCACTGAAGAACATTGAAATCAATCAAGGCTTCAATTTAAAGCAATGTAATAGTGGAATTTAGAAACACATGACAAACATAATGTGTATGAATAACAGATGTAAAAGTCACAGAAGACTACCCCAACAAGTAGCACTTACTCTGTTATAAGGACAAGCCAATGCCATTGTTAGGGTACCGATCGCAACAATCCAAAGACAGATTTGGTTGGGACTCTCCGTGCAAACATTGCACCTAAATGCAGGTACATTTACTACAGGCAGTGTAAAATGCAAAGAAGATTGCTAACACTGGTCAAATATAGAGAAGGAACAGACAGATCACACTGCCCCAAAGACAAGCACTGAAGAACATTGAAATCAATCAAGGCTTCAATTTAAAGCAATGTAATAGTGGAATTTAGAAGCACATGACAAACACAATGTGTATGAATAACAGATGTAAAAGTCACAGAAGACTACCCCAACAAGTAGCACTTACTCTGTTATAAGGACAAGCCAATGCCATTGTTAAGGTACCGATTCCAACCAATTTTAAAGACCTGTATATGACCTGCCCACCAAATGATCACTTACTGTTGATTCCATGAAGTCCATCTTCCTCTAGAGACATGTTCCTGAGTATTTCTTATAACAAGGAGCTGCCCTCAACTCCCAGGAAGAACTTAAGATTGGTTCATGTTCAGCAACCACAACCACTCCCATGTCGGTAAATGCTGTGCTGTGAACGACTCAGGTACTTAAGCTTGACGAGTGCTCTGCCTTTATCTAAGGTTCGTCATTTTAATCAAGAGAAACTATTTCACACATTCAAAACATTAGGATTGAGAGGAGTTTTGGTTCTCTGCCTTAAAGGCCCAATTATTTGAATGGTCTACTAGACTTGAGTCTTTTCCGATGCAAAAACAGCAGTTACAGAGGGGCAAACTTCATACAGCACTCATTCTATATAGAGTTTCTAGACAACTATTGTAACCTATTGTAAATACATGCAAACTTAATAGAGCATGCAGGCAATATGTGGTTCCCAATAACTTGATACTCTAACAAAGTTCAATTAACTTCAGAAAAAGAACATCAAAAATGTTGTAAGGGGAGCCATTCTGGTAATTCCCACAGTCATATAAAATTAGTTGCCATCCGTTGAAGAATAATACCCCAACTTAATAGCACTTTCTGTGATTAGAGGAAAGAGAGTCACTCAAGTTGAAGGATAATTCCCAATGAACTTGATACGGAGGAAATTGACCAGAGGAAATTATAGAGAAAGAACAGACACAGATCACACTACCCCAAAGAGAAGCACTTATGAACATTGAAATCAATCAACGCTTCACTTTAAGGTAATGTAAGTGTGGGATTTAGAGGCCCATGACAAACACAATGTGTATGAATAACAGATGTAAAAGTCACAGAAGACTACCCCAACAAGTAGCACTTACTCTGTTATAAGGACAAGCCAATGCAATTGTTAGGGTACCGATCGCAACAATCCAAAGGCAGAATTAGTTGGGACTCTTAGTGCAAACATTGCACCAAATACAGGTATATTTACTACAGGCAGTGTCAAATGCAAAGACGATTGCTAACACTGGTCAAATATAGAAAAGGAAGAGACAGACCACACTGCCCCAAAGACAAGCACTGAAGAACATTGAAATCAATCAAGGCTTCAATTTAAAGTAATATAATAGTGGGATTTTGAAGCACATGACAAACACAATGTGTATGAATAACAGATGTAAAAGTCACAGAAGACTACCCCAACAAGTAGCACTTACTCTGTTATAAGGACAAGCCAATGCCATTGTTAGGGTACCGATCGCAACAATCCAAAGACAGATTTGGTTGGGACTCTCCGTGCAAACATTGCACCTAAATGCAGGTACATTTACTACAGGCAGTGTAAAATGCAAAGAAGATTGCTAACACTGGTCAAATATAGAGAAGGAACAGACTGATCACACTGCCCCAAAGACAAGCACTGAAGAACATTGAAATCAATCAAGGCTTCAATTTAAAGCAATGTAATAGTGGAATTTAGAAACACATGACAAACATAATGTGTATGAATAACAGATGTAAAAGTCACAGAAGACTACCCCAACAAGTAGCACTTACTCTGTTATAAGGACAAGCCAATGCCATTGTTAGGGTACCGATCGCAACAACCCAAAGACAGATTTGGTTGGGACTCTCCGTGCAAACATTGCACCTAAATGCAGGTACATTTACTACAGGCAGTGTAAAATGCAAAGAAGATTGCTAACACTGGTCAAATATAGAGAAGGAACAGACTGATCACACTGCCCCAAAGACAAGCACTGAAGAACATTGAAATCAATCAAGGCTTCAATTTAAAGCAATGTAATAGTGGAATTTAGAAACATGTGACAAACATAATGTGTATGAATAACAGATGTAAAAGTCACAGAAGACTACCCCAACAAGTAGCACTTACTCTGTTATAAGGACAAGCCAATGCCATTGTTAGGGTACCGATCGCAACAACCCAAAGACAGATTTGGTTGGGACTCTCCGTGCAAACATTGCACCTAAATGCAGGTACATTTACTACAGGCAGTGTAAAATGCAAAGAAGATTGCTAACACTGGTCAAATATAGAGAAGGAACAGACTGATCACACTGCCCCAAAGACAAGCACTGAAGAACATTGAAATCAATCAAGGCTTCAATTTAAAGCAATGTAATAGTGGAATTTAGAAACACATGACAAACATAATGTGTATGAATAACAGATGTAAAAGTCACAGAAGACTACCCCAACAAGTAGCACTTACTCTGTTATAAGGACAAGCCAATGCCATTGTTAGGGTACCGATCGCAACAATCCAAAGACAGATTTGGTTGGGACTCTCCGTGCAAACATTGCACCTAAATGCAGGTACATTTACTACAGGCAGTGTAAAATGCAAAGAAGATTGCTAACACTGGTCAAATATAGAGAAGGAACAGACTGATCACACTGCCCCCAAAGACAAGCACTGAAGAACATTGAAATCAATCAAGGCTTCAATTTAAAGCAATGTAATAGTGGAATTTAGAAGCACATGACAAACACAATGTGTATGAATAACAGATGTAAAAGTCACAGAAGACTACCCCAACAAGTAGCACTTACTCTGTTATAAGTACAAGCCAATGCCATTGTTAGGGTACCGATCGCAACAATCCAAAGGCAGAATTAGTTGGGACTCTTAGTGCAAACATTGCACCAAATACAGGTATATTTACTACAGGCAGTGTCAAATGCAAAGACGATTGCTAACACTGGTCAAATATAGAAAAGGAAGAGACAGACCACACTGCCCCAAAGACAAGCACTGAAGAACATTGAAATCAATCAAGGCTTCAATTTAAAGTAATATAATAGTGGGATTTTGAAGCACATGACAAACACAATGTGTATGAATAACAGATGTAAAAGTCACAGAAGACTACCCCAACAAGTAGCACTTACTCTGTTATAAGGACAAGCCAATGCCATTGTTAGGGTACCGATCAACAATCCAAAGACAGATTTGGTTGGGACTCTCCGTGCAAACATTGCACCTAAATGCAGGTACATTTACTACAGGCAGTGTAAAATGCAAAGAAGATTGCTAACACTGGTCAAATATAGAGAAGGAACAGACAGATCACACTGCCCCAAAGACAAGCACTGAAGAACATTGAAATCAATCAAGGCTTCAATTTAAAGCAATGTAATAGTGGAATTTAGAAACACATGACAAACATAATGTGTATGAATAACAGATGTAAAAGTCACAGAAGACTACCCCAACAAGTAGCACTTACTCTGTTATAAGGACAAGCCAATGCCATTGTTAGGGTACCGATCGCAACAATCCAAAGACAGATTTGGTTGGGACTCTCCGTGCAAACATTGCACCTAAATGCAGGTACATTTACTACAGGCAGTGTAAAATGCAAAGAAGATTGCTAACACTGGTCAAATATAGAGAAGGAACAGACAGATCACACTGCCCCAAAGACAAGCACTGAAGAACATTGAAATCAATCAAGGCTTCAATTTAAAGCAATGTAATAGTGGAATTTAGAAGCACATGACAAACACAATGTGTATGAATAACAGATGTAAAAGTCACAGAAGACTACCCCAACAAGTAGCACTTACTCTGTTATAAGGACAAGCCAATGCCATTGTTAAGGTACCGATTCCAACCAATTTTAAAGACCTGTATATGACCTGCCCACCAAATGATCACTTACTGTTGATTCCATGAAGTCCATCTTCCTCTAGAGACATGTTCCTGAGTATTTCTTATAACAAGGAGCTGCCCTCAACTCCCAGGAAGAACTTAAGATTGGTTCATGTTCAGCAACCACAACCACTCCCACGTCGGTAAATGCTGTGCTGTGAACGACTCAGGTACTTAAGCTTGACGAGTGCTCTGCCTTTATCTAAGGTTCGTCATTTTAATCAAGAGAAACTATTTCACACATTCAAAACATTAGGATTGAGAGGAGTTTTGGTTCTCTGCCTTAAAGGCCCAATTATTTGAATGGTCTACTAGACTTGAGTCTTTTCCGATGCAAAAACAGCAGTTACAGACAAGCAAACTTCATACAGCACTCATTCTATATAGAGTTTCTAGACAACTATTGTAACCTATTGTAAATACATGCAAACTTAATAGAGCATGCAGGCAATATGTGGTTCCCAATAACTTGATACTCTAACAAAGTTCAATTAACTTCAGAAAAAGAACATCAAAAATGTTGTAAGGGGAGCCATTCTGGTAATTCCCACAGTCATATAAAATTAGTTGCCATCCGTTGAAGAATAATACCCCAACTTAATAGCACTTTCTGTGATTAGAGGAAAGAGAGTCACTCAAGTTGAAGGATAATTCTCAATGAACTTGATACGGAGGAAATTGACCAGAGGAAATTATAGAGAAAGAACAGACACAGATCACACTACCCCAAAGAGAAGCACTTATGAACATTGAAATCAATCAACGCTTCACTTTAAGGTAATGTCCCCCAACTTAATAGCACTTTCTGTGATTAGAGAAAAGAGAGTCACTCAAGTTGAAGGATAATTCTCAATGAACTTGATACGGAGGAAATTGACCAGAGGAAATTATAGAGAAAGAACAGACACAGATCACACTACCTCAAAGACAAGCACTTATGAACATTGAAATCAATCAACGCTTCACTTTAAGGTAATGTAAGTGTGGGATTTAGAGGCCCATGACAAACACAATGTGTATGAATAACAGATGTAAAAGTCACAGAAGACTACCCCAACAAGTAGCACTTACTCTGTTATAAGGACAAGCCAATGCAATTGTTAGGGTACCGATCGCAACAATCCAAAGACAGATTTGGTTGGGACTCTCCGTGCAAACATTGCACCTAAATGCAGGTACATTTACTACAGGCAGTGTAAAATGCACAGAAGATTGCTAACACTGGTCAAATATAGAGAAGGAACAGACTGATCACACTGCCCCAAAGACAAGCACTGAAGAACATTGAAATCAATCAAGGCTTCAATTTAAAGCAATGTAATAGTGGAATTTAGAAACACATGACAAACACAATGTGTATAAATAACAGATGTAAAAGTCACAGAAGACTACCCCAACAAGTAGCACTTACTCTGTTATAAGGACAAGCCAATGCCATTGTTAGGGTACCGATCGCAACAATCCAAAGGCAGAATTAGTTGGGACTCTCAGTGCAAACATTGCACCAAATACAGGTATATTTACTACAGGCAGTGTCAAATGCAAAGACGATTGCTAACACTGGTCAAATATAGAGAAGGAACAGACAGATCACACTGCCCCAAAGACAAGCACTGAAGAACATTGAAATCAATCAAGGCTTCAATTTAAAGCAATGTAATAGTGGAATTTAGAAGCACATGACAAACACAATGTGTATGAATAACAGATGTAAAAGTCACAGAAGACTACCCCAACAAGTAGCACTTACTCTGTTATAAGTACAAGCCAATGCCATTGTTAGGGTACCGATCGCAACAATCCAAAGGCAGAATTAGTTGGGACTCTTAGTGCAAACATTGCACCAAATACAGGTATATTTACTACAGGCAGTGTCAAATGCAAAGACGATTGCTAACACAGGTCAAATATAGAAAAGGAAGAGACAGACCACACTGCCCCAAAGACAAGCACTGAAGAACATTGAAATCAATCAAGGCTTCAATTTAAAGTAATATAATAGTGGGATTTTGAAGCACATGACAAACACAATGTGTATAAATAACAGATGTAAAAGTCACAGAAGACTACCCCAACAAGTAGCACTTACTCTTTTATAAGGACAAGTCAATGCCATTGTTAGGGTACCGATCGCAACGATCCAAAGATAGATTTAGTTGGGACTCTCAGTGCAAACATTGCATCTAAATGCAGGTACATTTACTACAGGCAGTGTAAAATACAAAGAAGATTGCTAACACTGGTCAAATATCGAGAAGGAACAGACAGATCACACTGCCCCAAAGACAAGCACTGAAGAACATTGAAATCAATCAAGGCTTCACTGTAAGGTCATGTAAGTGTGGGATTTAGAGGCCCATGACAAATGACATGTGTATGAATAACAGATGTAAAAGTCACAGAAGACTACCCCAACAAGTAGCACTTACTCTGTTATAAGGACAAGCCAATGCCATTGTTAGGGTACCGATCAACAATCCAAAGACAGATTTGGTTGGGACTCTCCGTGCAAACATTGCACCTAAATGCAGGTACATTTACTACAGGCAGTGTAAAATGCAAAGAAGATTGCTAACACTGGTCAAATATAGAGAAGGAACAGACAGATCACACTGCCCCAAAGACAAGCACTGAAGAACATTGAAGTCAATCAAGGCTTCAATTTAAAGCAATGTAATAGTGGAATTTAGAAACACATGACAAACATAATGTGTATGAATGACAGATGTAAAAGTCACAGAAGACTACCCCAACAAGTAGCACTTACTCTGTTATAAGGACAAGCCAATGCTATTGTTAGGGTACCGATCGCAACAATCCAAAGACAGATTTGGTTGGGACTCTCCGTGCAAACATTGCACCTAAATGCAGGTACATTTACTACAGGCAGTGTAAAATGCAAAGAAGATTGCTAACACTGGTCAAATATAGAGAAGGAACAGACAGATCACACTGCCCCAAAGACAAGCACTAAAGAACATTGAAATCAATCAAGGCTTCAATTTAAAGCAATGTAATAGTGGAATTTAGAAGCACATGACAAACACAATGTGTATAAATAACAGATGTAAAAGTCACAGAAGACTACCCCAACAAGTAGCACTTACTCTTTTATAAGGACAAGTCAATGCCATTGTTAGGGTACCGATCGCAACGATCCAAAGATAGATTTAGTTGGGACTCTCAGTGCAAACATTGCACCAAATACAGGTATATTTACTACAGGCAGTGTCAAATGCAAAGACGATTGCTAACACTGGTCAAATATAGAAAAGGAAGAGACAGACCACACTACCCCAAAGACAAGCACTTATGAACATTGAAATCAATCAACGCTTCACTTTAAGGTAATGTAAGTGTGGGATTTAGTGGCCCATGACAAACACAATGTGTATGAATAACAGATGTAAAAGTCACAGAAGACTACCCCAACAAGTAGCACTTACTCTGTTATAAGGACAAGCCAATGCCATTGTTAAGGTACCGATTCCAACCAATTTTAAAGACCTGTATATGACCTGCCCACCAAATGATCACTTACTGTTGATTCCATGAAGTCCATCTTCCTCTAGAGACATGTTCCTGAGTATTTCTTATAACAAGGAGCTGCCCTCAACTCCCAGGAAGAACTTAAGATTGGTTCATGTTCAGCAACCACAACCACTCCCACGTCGGTAAATGCTGTGCTGTGAACGACTCAGGTACTTAAGCTTGACGAGTGCTCTGCCTTTATCTAAGGTTCGTCATTTGAATCAAGAGAAACTATTTCACACATTCAAAACATTAGGATTGAGAGGAGTTTTGGTTCTCTGCCTTAAAGGCCCAATTATTTGAATGGTCTACTAGACTTGAGTCTTTTCCGATGCAAAAACAGCAGTTACAGACAAGCAAACTTCATACAGCACTCATTCTATATAGAGTTTCTAGACAACTATTGTAACCTATTGTAAATACATGCAAACTTAATAGAGCATGCAGGCAATATGTGGTTCCCAATAACTTGATACTCTAACAAAGTTCAATTAACTTCAGAAAAAGAACATCAAAAATGTTGTAAGGGGAGCCATTCTGGTAATTCCCACAGTCATATAAAATTAGTTGCCATCCGTTGAAGAATAATACCCCAACTTAATAGCACTTTCTGTGATTAGAGGAAAGAGAGTCACTCAAGTTGAAGGATAATTCTCAATGAACTTGATACGGAGGAAATTGACCAGAGGAAATTATAGAGAAAGAACAGACACAGATCACACTACCCCAAAGAGAAGCACTTATGAACATTGAAATCAATCAACGCTTCACTTTAAGGTAATGTAAGTGTGGGATTTAGTGGCCCATGACAAACACAATGTGTATAAATAACAGATGTAAAAGTCACAGAAGACTACCCCAACAAGTAGCACTTACTCTTTTATAAGGACAAGTCAATGCCATTGTTAGGGTACCGATCGCAACGATCCAAAGATAGATTTAGTTGGGACTCTCAGTGCAAACATTGCACCTAAATGCAGGTACATTTACTACAGGCAGTGTAAAATACAAAGAAGATTGCTAACACTGGTCAAATATAGAGAAGGAATAGACAGATCACACTGCCCCAAAGACAAGCACTGAAGAACATTGAAATCAATCAAGGCTTCACTGTAAGGTCATGTAAGTGTGGGATTTAGAGGCCCATGACAAATGACATGTGTATGAATGACAGATGTAAAAGTCACAGAAGACTACCCCAACAAGTAGCACTTACTCTGTTATAAGGACAAGCTAATGCCATTGTTAGGGTACCGATCGCAACGATCCAAAGATAGATTTAGTTGGGACTCTCAGTGCAAACATTGCACCTAAATGCAGGTACATTTAATACAGGCAGTGTAAAATGCAAAGAAGATCGCTAACACTGGTCAAATATAGAGAAGGAACAGACAGATCACACTGCCCCAAAGACAAGCACTGAAGAACATTGAAATCAATCAAGGCTTCAATTTAAAGCAATGTAATAGTGGAATTTAGAAGGACATGACAAACAAAATGTGTATAAATAACAGATGTAAAAGTCACAGAAGACTACCCCAACAAGTAGCACTTACTCTGTTATAAGGACAAGCCAATGCCATTGTTAGGGTACCGATCGCAACGATCCAAAGATAGATTTAGTTGGGACTCTCAGTGCAAACATTGCACCTAAATGCAGGTACATTTACTACAGGCAGTGTAAAATGCAAAGAAGATTGCTAACACTGGTCAAATATAGAGAAGGAACAGACAGACCACACTGCCACAAAGACAAGCACTGAAGAACATTGAAATCAATCAAGGCTTCAATTTAAAGCAATGTAATAGTGGAATTTAGAAGCACATGACAAACACAATGTGTATAAATAACAGATGTAAAAGTCACAGAAGACTACCCCAACAAGTAGCACTTACTCTGTTATAAGTACAAGCCAATGCCATTGTTAGGGTACCGATCGCAACAATCCAAAGACAGATTTGGTTGGGACTCTCCGTGCAAACATTGCACCTAAATGCAGGTACATTTACTACAGGCAGTGTAAAATGCAAAGAAGATTGCTAACACTGGTCAAATATAGAGAAGGAACAGACAGATCACACTGCCCCAAAGACAAGCACTTATGAACATTGAAATCAATCAAGGCTTCAATTTAAAGCAATGTAATAGTGGAATTTTGAATCACATGACAAACACAATGTGTATGAATAACAGATGTAAAAGTCACAGAAGACTACCCCAACAAGTAGCACTTACTCTGTTATAAGGACAAGCTAATGCCATTGTTAGGGTACCGATCGCAACGATCCAAAGATAGATTTAGTTGGGACTCTCAGTGCAAACATTGCACCTAAATGCAGGTACATTTACTACAGGCAGTGTAAAATGCAAAGAAGATTGCTAACACTGGTCAAATATAGAGAAGGAACAGACAGACCACACTGCCACAAAGACAAGCACTGAAGAACATTGAAATCAATCAAGGCTTCAATTTAAAGCAATGTAATAGTGGAATTTAGAAGCACATGACAAACACAATGTGTATAAATAACAGATGTAAAAGTCACAGAAGACTACCCCAACAAGTAGCACTTACTCTGTTATAAGTACAAGCCAATGCCATTGTTAAGGTACCGATTCCAACCAATTTTAAAGACCTGTATATGACCTGCCCACCAAATGATCACTTACTGTTGATTCCATGAAGTCCATCTTCCTCTAGAGACATGTTCCTGAGTATTTCTTATAACAAGGAGCTGCCCTCAACTCCCAGGAAGAACTTAAGATTGGTTCATGTTCAGCAACCACAACCACTCCCACGTCGGTAAATGCTGTGCTGTGAACGACTCAGGTACTTAAGCTTGACGAGTGCTCTGCCTTTATCTAAGGTTCGTCATTTGAATCAAGAGAAACTATTTCACACATTCAAAACATTAGGATTGAGAGGAGTTTTGGTTCTCTGCCTTAAAGGCCCAATTATTTGAATGGTCTACTAGACTTGAGTCTTTTCCGATGCAAAAACAGCAGTTACAGACAAGCAAACTTCATACAGCACTCATTCTATATAGAGTTTCTAGACAACTATTGTAACCTATTGTAAATACATGCAAACTTAATAGAGCATGCAGGCAATATGTGGTTCCCAATAACTTGATACTCTAACAAAGTTCAATTAACTTCAGAAAAAGAACATCAAAAATGTTGTAAGGGGAGCCATTCTGGTAATTCCCACAGTCATATAAAATTAGTTGCCATCCGTTGAAGAATAATACCCCAACTTAATAGCACTTTCTGTGATTAGAGGAAAGAGAGTCACTCAAGTTGAAGGATAATTCTCAATGAACTTGATACGGAGGAAATTGACCAGAGGAAATTATAGAGAAAGAACAGACACAGATCACACTACCCCAAAGAGAAGCACTTATGAACATTGAAATCAATCAACGCTTCACTTTAAGGTAATGTAAGTGTGGGATTTAGTGGCCCATGACAAACACAATGTGTATAAATAACAGATGTAAAAGTCACAGAAGACTACCCCAACAAGTAGCACTTACTCTTTTATAAGGACAAGTCAATGCCATTGTTAGGGTACCGATCGCAACGATCCAAAGATAGATTTAGTTGGGACTCTCAGTGCAAACATTGCACCTAAATGCAGGTACATTTACTACAGGCAGTGTAAAATACAAAGAAGATTGCTAACACTGGTCAAATATAGAGAAGGAATAGACAGATCACACTGCCCCAAAGACAAGCACTGAAGAACATTGAAATCAATCAAGGCTTCACTGTAAGGTCATGTAAGTGTGGGATTTAGAGGCCCATGACAAATGACATGTGTATGAATGACAGATGTAAAAGTCACAGAAGACTACCCCAACAAGTAGCACTTACTCTGTTATAAGGACAAGCTAATGCCATTGTTAGGGTACCGATCGCAACGATCCAAAGATAGATTTAGTTGGGACTCTCAGTGCAAACATTGCACCTAAATGCAGGTACATTTAATACAGGCAGTGTAAAATGCAAAGAAGATCGCTAACACTGGTCAAATATAGAGAAGGAACAGACAGATCACACTGCCCCAAAGACAAGCACTGAAGAACATTGAAATCAATCAAGGCTTCAATTTAAAGCAATGTAATAGTGGAATTTAGAAGCACATGACAAACAAAATGTGTATAAATAACAGATGTAAAAGTCACAGAAGACTACCCCAACAAGTAGCACTTACTCTGTTATAAGGACAAGCCAATGCCATTGTTAGGGTACCGATCGCAACGATCCAAAGATAGATTTAGTTGGGACTCTCAGTGCAAACATTGCACCTAAATGCAGGTACATTTACTACAGGCAGTGTAAAATGCAAAGAAGATTGCTAACACTGGTCAAATATAGAGAAGGAACAGACAGACCACACTGCCACAAAGACAAGCACTGAAGAACATTGAAATCAATCAAGGCTTCAATTTAAAGCAATGTAATAGTGGAATTTAGAAGCACATGACAAACACAATGTGTATAAATAACAGATGTAAAAGTCACAGAAGACTACCCCAACAAGTAGCACTTACTCTGTTATAAGTACAAGCCAATGCCATTGTTAGGGTACCGATCGCAACAATCCAAAGACAGATTTGGTTGGGACTCTCCGTGCAAACATTGCACCTAAATGCAGGTACATTTACTACAGGCAGTGTAAAATGCAAAGAAGATTGCTAACACTGGTCAAATATAGAGAAGGAACAGACAGATCACACTGCCCCAAAGACAAGCACTTATGAACATTGAAATCAATCAAGGCTTCAATTTAAAGCAATGTAATAGTGGAATTTTGAATCACATGACAAACACAATGTGTATGAATAACAGATGTAAAAGTCACAGAAGACTACCCCAACAAGTAGCACTTACTCTGTTATAAGGACAAGCTAATGCCATTGTTAGGGTACCGATCGCAACGATCCAAAGATAGATTTAGTTGGGACTCTCAGTGCAAACATTGCACCTAAATGCAGGTACATTTAATACAGGCAGTGTAAAATGCAAAGAAGATTGCTAACACTGGTCAAATATAGAGAAGGAACAGACAGACCACACTGCCCCAAAGACAAGCACTGAAGAACATTGAAATCAATCAAGGCTTCAATTTAAAGCAATGTAATAGTGGAATTTTGAATCACATGACAAACACAATGTGTATGAATAACAGATGTAAAAGTCACAGAAGACTACCCCACCAAGTAGCACTTACTCTGTTATAAGGACAAGCCAATGCCATTGTTAGGGTACCGATCGCAACAATCCAAAGACAGATTTAGTTGGGACTCAGTGCAAACATTGCACCTAAATGCAGGTACATTTACTACAGGCAGTGTAAAATGCAAAGAAGATTGCTAACACTGGTCAAATATAGAAAAGGAAGAGACAGACCACACTACCCCAAAGAGAAGCACTTATGAACATTGAAATCAATAAAGGCTTCACTTTAAGGTCATGTAAGTGTGGGATTTAGTGGGCCATGACAAACAAAATGTGTATAAATAACAGATGTAAAAGTCACAGAAGACTACCCC
Source organism: Osmerus mordax (assembly GCF_038355195.1). Lineage (NCBI taxonomy): Eukaryota > Metazoa > Chordata > Actinopteri > Osmeriformes > Osmeridae > Osmerus > Osmerus mordax. Next base: position 18,860,932 of record NC_090058.1, on the reverse strand, counting down.
AACAAGTAGCACTTACTCTGTTATAAGTACAAGCCAATGCCATTGTTAGGGTACCGATCGCAACAATCCAAAGGCAGAATTAGTTGGGACTCTTAGTGCAAACATTGCACCAAATACAGGTATATTTACTACAGGCAGTGTCAAATGCAAAGACGATTGCTAACACTGGTCAAATATAGAAAAGGAAGAGACAGACCACACTGCCCCAAAGACAAGCACTGAAGAACATTGAAATCAATCAAGGCTTCAATTTAAAGCAATGTAATAGTGGAATTTAGAAGCACATGACAAACACAATGTGTATGAATAACAGATGTAAAAGTCACAGAAGACTACCCCAACAAGTAGCACTTACTCTGTTATGAGGACAAGCCAATGCCATTGTTAGGGTACCGATCGCAACAATCCAAAGGCAGAATTAGTTGGGACTCTTAGTGCAAACATTGCACCAAATACAGGTATATTTACTACAGGCAGTGTCAAATGCAAAGACGATTGCTAACACTGGTCAAATATAGAGAAGGAACAGACAGATCACACTGCCCCAAAGACAAGCACTGAAGAACATTGAAATCAATCAAGGCTTCAATTTAAAGCAATGTAATAGTGGAATTTAGAAGCACATGACAAACACAATGTGTATGAATAACAGATGTAAAAGTCACAGAAGACTACCCCAACAAGTAGCACTTACTCTGTTATAAGGACAAGCCAATGCCATTGTTAAGGTACCGATTCCAACCAATTTTAAAGACCTGTATATGACCTGCCCACCAAATGATCACTTACTGTTGATTCCATGAAGTCCATCTTCCTCTAGAGACATGTTCCTGAGTATTTCTTATAACAAGGAGCTGCCCTCAACTCCCAGGAAGAACTTAAGATTGGTTCATGTTCAGCAACCACAACCACTCCCACGTCGGTAAATGCTGTGCTGTGAACGACTCAGGTACTTAAGCTTGACGAGTGCTCTGCCTTTATCTAAGGTTCGTCATTTGAATCAAGAGAAACTATTTCACACATTCAAAACATTAGGATTGAGAGGAGTTTTGGTTCTCTGCCTTAAAGGCCCAATTATTTGAATGGTCTACTAGACTTGAGTCTTTTCCGATGCAAAAACAGCAGTTACAGACAAGCAAACTTCATACAGCACTCATTCTATATAGAGTTTCTAGACAACTATTGTAACCTATTGTAAATACATGCAAACTTAATAGAGCATGCAGGCAATATGTGGTTCCCAATAACTTGATACTCTAACAAAGTTCAATTAACTTCAGAAAAAGAACATCAAAAATGTTGTAAGGGGAGCCATTCTGGTAATTCCCACAGTCATATAAAATTAGTTGCCATCCGTTGAAGAATAATACCCCAACTTAATAGCACTTTCTGTGATTAGAGGAAAGAGAGTCACTCAAGTTGAAGGATAATTCTCAATGAACTTGATACGGAGGAAATTGACCAGAGGAAATTATAGAGAAAGAACAGACACAGATCACACTACCCCAAAGAGAAGCACTTATGAACATTGAAATCAATCAACGCTTCACTTTAAGGTAATGTAAGTGTGGGATTTAGTGGCCCATGACAAACACAATGTGTATAAATAACAGATGTAAAAGTCACAGAAGACTACCCCAACAAGTAGCACTTACTCTGTTATAAGGACAAGCCAATGCCATTGTTAGGGTACCGATCGCAACAATCCAAAGACAGATTTGGTTGGGACTCTCCGTGCAAACATTGCACCTAAATGCAGGTACATTTACTACAGGCAGTGTCAAATGCAAAGAATATTGCTAACACTGGTCAAATATAGAGAAGGAACAGACAGACCACACTGCCCCAAAGACAAGCACTGAAGAACATTGAAATCAATCAAGGCTTCAATTTAAAGCAATGTAATAGTGGAATTTAGAAACACATGACAAACATAATGTGTATGAATAACAGATGTAAAAGTCACAGAAGACTACCCCAACAAGTAGCACTTACTCTGTTATAAGGACAAGCCAATGCCATTGTTAGGGTACCGATCGCAACAATCCAAAGACAGATTTGATTGGGACTCTCCGTGCAAACATTGCACCTAAATGCAGGTACATTTACTACAGGCAGTGTAAAATGCAAAGAAGATTGCTAACACAGGTCAAATATAGAGAATGAACAGACAGATCACACTGCCTCAAAGACAAGCACTGAAAAACATTGAAATCAATCAAGGCTTCACTGTAAGGTCATGTAAGTGTGGGATTTAGAGGCCCATGACAAATGACATGTGTATGAATGACAGATGTAAAAGTCACAGAAGACTACCCCAACAAGTAGCACTTACTCTGTTATAAGGACAAGCCAATGCCATTGTTAGGGTACCGATCGCAACATTCCAAAGACAGATTTAGTTGGGACTCTCAGTGCAAACATTGCACCAAATACAGGTATATTTACTACAGGCAGTGTCAAATGCAAAGAATATTGCTAACACTGGTCAAATATAGAGAAGGAACAGACAGATCACACTACCCCAAAGAGAAGCACTTATAAACATTTAAATCAATCAATGCTTCACTTTAAGGTCATGTAAGTGTGGGATTTAGTGGGCCATGACAAACACAATGTGTATGAATAACAGATGTAAAAGTCACAGAAGACTACCCCAACAAGTAGCACATACTCTGTTATAAGGACAAGCCAATGCTATTGTTAAGGTACCGATCCCAACCAATTTTAAAGACCTGTATATGACCTGCCCACCAAATGATCACTTACTGTTGATTCCATGAAGTCCATCTTCCTCTAGAGACATGTTCCTAAGTATTTCTTATAACAAGGAGCTGCCCTCAACTCCCAGGAAGAACTTAAGATTGGTTCATGTTCAGCAACCACAACCACTCCCACGTCGGTAAATGCTGTGCTGTGAACGACTCAGGTACTTAAGCTTGACGAGTGCTCTGCCTTTATCTAAGGTTCATCATTTTAATCAAGAGAAACTATTTCACACATTCAAAACATTAGGTTTGAGAGGAGTTTTGGTTCTCTGCCTTAAAGGCCCAATTATTTGAATGGTCTACTAGACTTGAGTCTTTTCCGATGCAAAAACAGCAGTTACAGAGAGGCAAACTTCATACAGCACTCATTCTATATAGAGTTTCTAGACAACTATTGTAACCTATTGTAAATACATGCAAACTTAATAGAGCATGCAGGCAATGTGTGGTTCCCAATAACTTGATACTCTAACAAAGTTCAATTAACTTCAGAAAAAGAACATCAAAAATTTTGTAAGGGGAGCCATTCTGGTAATTCCCACAGTCATATAAAATTAGTTGCCATCCGTTGAAGAATAATACCCCAACTTAATAGCACTTTCTGTGATTAGAGGAAAGAGAGTCACTCAAGTTGAAGGACAATTCTCAATGAACTTGATACGGAGGAAATTGACCAGAGGAAATTATAGAGAAAGAACAGACACAGATCACACTACCCCAAAGAGAAGCACTTATGAACATTGAAATCAATCAACGCTTCACTTCAAGGTAATGTAAGTGTGGGATTTAGTGGCCCATGACAAACACAATGTGTATAAATAACAGATGTAAAAGTCACAGAAGACTACCCCAACAAGTAGCACTTACTCTTTTATAAGGACAAGTCAATGCCATTGTTAGGGTACCGATCGCAACAATCCAAAGACAGATTTGGTTGGGACTCTCCGTGCAAACATTGCACCTAAATGCAGGTACATTTACTACAGGCAGTGTAAAATGCAAAGAAGATTGCTAACACTGGTCAAATATAGAGAAGGAACAGACAGATCACACTGCCCCAAAGACAAGCACTGAAGAACATTGAAATCAATCAAGGCTTCAATTTAAAGCAATGTAATAGTGGAATTTAGAAGCACATGACAAACACAATGTGTATGAATAACAGATGTAAAAGTCACAGAAGACTACCCCAACAAGTAGCACTTACTCTGTTATAAGGACAAGCCAATGCCATTGTTAGGGTACCGATCGCAACAATCCAAAGACAGATTTGGTTGGGACTCTCCGTGCAAACATTGCACCTAAATGCAGGTACATTTACTACAGGCAGTGTAAAATGCAAAGAAGATTGCTAACACTGGTCAAATATAGAGAAGGAACAGACAGATCACACTGCCCCAAAGACAAGCACTTATGAACATTGAAATCAATAAACGCTTCACTTTAAGGTAATGTAAGTGTGGGATTTAGTGGGCTATGACAAACACAATGTGTATGAATAACAGATGTAAAAGTCACAGAAGACTACCCCAACAAGTAGCACTTACTCTGTTATAAGGACAAGCCAATGCAATTGTTAGGGTACCGATCGCAACAATCCAAAGGCAGAATTAGTTGGGACTCTCCGTGCAAACATTGCACCTAAATGCAGGTACATTTACTACAGGCAGTGTAAAATACAAAGAAGATTGCTAACACTGGTCAAATATCGAGAAGGAACAGACAGATCACACTGCCCCAAAGACAAGCACTGAAGAACATTGAAATCAATCAAGGCTTCACTGTAAGGTCATGTAAGTGTGGGATTTAGAGGCCCATGACAAATGACATGTGTATGAATAACAGATGTAAAAGTCACAGAAGACTACCCCAACAAGTAGCACTTACTCTTTTAGAAGGACAAGTCAATGCCATTGTTAGGGTACCGATCGCAACGATCCAAAGATAGATTTAGTTGGGACTCTCAGTGCAAACATTGCACCTAAATGCAGGTACATTTACTACAGGCAGTGTAAAATGCAAAGAAGATTGCTAACACTGGTCAAATATAGAGAAGGAACAGACAGATCACACTGCCCCAAAGACAAGCACTGAAGAACATTGAAATCAATCAAGGCTTCAATTTAAAGCAATGTAATAGTGGAATTTAGAAGCACATGACAAACACAATGTGTATGAATAACTGATGTAAAAGTCACAGAAGACTACCCCAACAAGTAGCACTTACTCTGTTATAAGTACAAGCCAATGCCATTGTTAGGGTACCGATCGCAACAATCCAAAGGCAGAATTAGTTGGGACTCTTAGTGCAAACATTGCACCTAAATGCAGGTACATTTACTACAGGCAGTGTAAAATGTAAAGAAGATTGCTAACACAGGTCAAATATAGAGAATGAACAGACAGATCACACTGCCCCCAAAGACAAGCACTGAAGAACATTGAAATCAATCAAGGCTTCAATTTAAAGCAATGTAATAGTGGAATTTAGAAGCACATGACAAACACAATGTGTATGAATAACAGATGTAAAAGTCACAGAAGACTACCCCAACAAGTAGCACTTACTCTGTTATAAGGACAAGCCAATGCCATTGTTAGGGTACCGATCGCAACGATCCAAAGATAGATTTAGTTGGGACTCTCAGTGCAAACATTGCACCTAAATGCAGGTACATTTACTACAGGCAGTGTAAAATGCAAAGAAGATTGTTAACACTGGTCAAATATAGAGAAGGAACAGACAGATCACACTGCCCCAAAGACAAGCACTGAAGAACATTGAAATCAATCAAGGCTTCAATTTAAAGCAATGTAATAGTGGAATTTTGAATCACATGACAAACACAATGTGTATAAATAACAGATGTAAAAGTCACAGAAGACTACCCCAACAAGTAGCACTTACTCTGTTATAAGGACAAGCTAATGCCATTGTTAGGGTACCGATCGCAACGATCCAAAGATAGATTTAGTTGGGACTCTCAGTGCAAACATTGCACCTAAATGCAGGTACATTTAATACAGGCAGTGTAAAATGCAAAGAAGATTGCTAACACTGGTCAAATATAGAGAAGGAAGAGACAGACCACACTGCCCCAAAGACAAGCACTGAAGAACATTGAAATCAATCAAGGCTTCAATTTAAAGCAATGTAATAGTGGAATTTAGAAGCACATGACAAACACAATGTGTATAAATAACAGATGTAAAAGTCACAGAAGACTACCCCAACAAGTAGCACTTACTCTGTTATAAGGACAAGCTAATGCCATTGTTAGGGTACCGATCGCAACGATCCAAAGATAGATTTAGTTGGGACTCTCAGTGCAAACATTGCACCTAAATGCAGGTACATTTAATACAGGCAGTGTAAAATGCAAAGAAGATTGCTAACACTGGTCAAATATAGAGAAGGAAGAGACAGACCACACTGCCCCAAAGACAAGCACTGAAGAACATTGAAATCAATCAAGGCTTCAATTTAAAGCAATGTAATAGTGGAATTTAGAAGCACATGACAAACACAATGTGTATAAATAACAGATGTAAAAGTCACAGAAGACTACCCCAACAAGTAGCACTTACTCTGTTATAAGGACAAGCCAATGCCATTGTTAGGGTACCGATCGCAACAATCCAAAGACAGATTTGGTTGGGACTCTCAGTGCAAACATTGCACCTAAATGCAGGTACATTTAATACAGGCAGTGTAAAATGCAAAGAAGATTGCTAACACTGGTCAAATATAGAGAAGGAAGAGACAGACCACACTGCCCCAAAGACAAGCACTGAAGAACATTGAAATCAATCAAGGCTTCAATTTAAAGCAATGTAATAGTGGAATTTAGAAGCACATGACAAACACAATGTGTATAAATAACAGATGTAAAAGTCACAGAAGACTACCCCAACAAGTAGCACTTACTCTGTTATAAGGACAAGCCAATGCCATTGTTAGGGTACCGATCGCAACAATCCAAAGACAGATTTGGTTGGGACTCTCCGTGCAAACATTGCACCTAAATGCAGGTACATTTACTACAGGCAGTGTAAAATGCAAAGAAGATTGCTAACACTGGTCAAATATAGAGAAGGAACAGACAGACCACACTGCCCCAAAGACAAGCACTGAAGAACATTGAAATCAATCAAGGCTTCAATTTAAAGCAATGTAATAGTGGAATTTAGAAGCACATGACAAACACAATGTGTATAAATAACAGATGTAAAAGTCACAGAAGACTACCCCAACAAGTAGCACTTACTCTGTTATAAGGACAAGCCAATGCCATTGTTAGGGTACCGATCGCAACAATCCAAAGACAGATTTGGTTGGGACTCTCCGTGCAAACATTGCACCTAAATGCAGGTACATTTACTACAGGCAGTGTAAAATGCAAAGAAGATTGCTAACACTGGTCAAATATAGAGAAGGAACAGACAGACCACACTGCCCCAAAGACAAGCACTGAAGAACATTGAAATCAATCAAGGCTTCAATTTAAAGCAATGTAATAGTGGAATTTAGAAGCACATGACAAACACAATGTGTATAAATAACAGATGTAAAAGTCACAGAAGACTACCCCAACAAGTAGCACTTACTCTGTTATAAGTACAAGCCAATGCCATTGTTAGGGTACCGATCGCAACAATCCAAAGACAGATTTGGTTGGGACTCTCCGTGCAAACATTGCACCTAAATGCAGGTACATTTACTACAGGCAGTGTAAAATGCAAAGAAGATTGCTAACACTGGTCAAATATAGAGAAGGAACAGACAGATCACACTGCCCCAAAGACAAGCACTTATGAACATTGAAATCAATAAACGCTTCACTTTAAGGTAATGTAAGTGTGGGATTTAGTGGGCTATGACAAACACAATGTGTATAAATAACAGATGTAAAAGTCACAGAAGACTACCCCAACAAGTAGCACTTACTCTGTTATAAGTACAAGCCAATGCCATTGTTAGGGTACCGATCGCAACAATCCAAAGGCAGAATTAGTTCGGACTCTTAGTGCAAACATTGCACCAAATACAGGTATATTTACTACAGGCAGTGTCAAATGCAAAGACGATTGCTAACACTGGTCAAATATAGAAAAGGAAGAGACAGACCACACTACCCCAAAGACAAGCACTTATGAACATTGAAATCAATCAACGCTTCACTTTAAGGTAATGTAAGTGTGGGATTTAGTGGCCCATGACAAACACAATGTGTATGAATAACAGATGTAAAAGTCACAGAAGACTACCCCAACAAGTAGCACTTACTCTGTTATAAGGACAAGCCAATGCCATTGTTAAGGTACCGATTCCAACCAATTTTAAAGACCTGTATATGACCTGCCCACCAAATGATCACTTACTGTTGATTCCATGAAGTCCATCTTCCTCTAGAGACATGTTCCTGAGTATTTCTTATAACAAGGAGCTGCCCTCAACTCCCAGGAAGAACTTAAGATTGGTTCATGTTCAGCAACCACAACCACTCCCACGTCGGTAAATGCTGTGCTGTGAACGACTCAGGTACTTAAGCTTGACGAGTGCTCTGCCTTTATCTAAGGTTCGTCATTTGAATCAAGAGAAACTATTTCACACATTCAAAACATTAGGATTGAGAGGAGTTTTGGTTCTCTGCCTTAAAGGCCCAATTATTTGAATGGTCTACTAGACTTGAGTCTTTTCCGATGCAAAAACAGCAGTTACAGACAAGCAAACTTCATACAGCACTCATTCTATATAGAGTTTCTAGACAACTATTGTAACCTATTGTAAATACATGCAAACTTAATAGAGCATGCAGGCAATATGTGGTTCCCAATAACTTGATACTCTAACAAAGTTCAATTAACTTCAGAAAAAGAACATCAAAAATGTTGTAAGGGGAGCCATTCTGGTAATTCCCACAGTCATATAAAATTAGTTGCCATCCGTTGAAGAATAATACCCCAACTTAATAGCACTTTCTGTGATTAGAGGAAAGAGAGTCACTCAAGTTGAAGGATAATTCTCAATGAACTTGATACGGAGGAAATTGACCAGAGGAAATTATAGAGAAAGAACAGACACAGATCACACTACCCCAAAGAGAAGCACTTATGAACATTGAAATCAATCAACGCTTCACTTTCAGGTAATGTAAGTGTGGGATTTAGTGGGCCATGACAAACACAATGTGTATAAATAACAGATGTAAAAGTCACAGAAAACTACCCCAACAAGTAGCACTTACTCTTTTATAAGGACAAGCCAATGCCATTGTTAGGGTACCGATCGCAACAATCCAAAGACAGATTTAGTTTGGACTCTCAGTGCAAACATTGCACCTAAATGCAGGTATATTTACTACAGGCAGTGTAAAATGCAAAGAAGATTGCTAACACTGGTCAAATATAGAAAAGGAAGAGACAGACCACACCGCCCCAAAGACAAGCACTGAAGAACATTCAAATCAATCAAGGCTTCAATTTAAAGCAATGCAATAGTGGAATTTAGAAGCACATGACAAACACAATATGTATAAATAACAGATGTAAAAGTCACAAAAAACTACCCCAACAAGCAGCACTTACTCTGTTATAAGGACAAGCCAATACCATTTTTAGGGTACCGATCGCAACAATCCAAAGACAGATTTAGTTGGGACTCTCCGTGCAAACATTGCACCTAAATGCAGGTATATTTACTACAGGCAGTGTAAAATGCAAAGAAGATTGCTAACACTGGTCAAATATAGAGAAGGAACAGACTGATCACACTGCCCCAAAGACAAGCACTGAAGAACATTGAAATCAATCAAGGCTTCAATTTAAAGTAATATAATAATGGGATTTTGAAGCACATGACAAACACAATGTGTATAAATAACAGATGTAAAAGTCACAGAAGACTACCCCAACAAGTAGCACTTACTCTTTTATAAGGACAAGCCAATGCCATTGTTAGGGTACCGATCGCAACAATCCAAAGACAGATTTAGTTTGGACTCTCAGTGCAAACATTGCACCTAAATGCAGGTATATTTACTACAGGCAGTGTCAAATGCAAAGACGATTGCTAACACTGGTCAAATATAGAAAAGGAAGAGACAGACCACACTGCCCCAAAGACAAGCACTGAAGAACATTGAAATCAATCAAGGCTTCAATTTAAAGCAATGTAATAGTGGAATTTAGAAGCACATGACAAACACAATGTGTATGAATAACAGATGTAAAAGTCACAGAAGACTACCCCAACAAGTAGCACTTACTCTGTTATGAGGACAAGCCAATGCCATTGTTAGGGTACCGATCGCAACAATCCAAAGACAGATTTGGTTGGGACTCTCCGTGCAAACATTGCACCTAAATGCAGGTATATTTACTACAGCCAGTGTCAAATGCAAATAAGATTGCTAACACTGGTCAAATATAGAGAAGGAACAGACAGATCACACTACCCCAAAAAGAAGCACGTATGAACATTGAAATCAATAAACGCTTCACTTTAAGGTAATGTAAGTGTGGGATTTAGTGGGCTATGACAAACACAATGTGTATAAATAACAGATGTAAAAGTCACAGAAGACTACCCCAACAAGTAGCACTTACTCTGTTATAAGTACAAGCCAATGCCATTGTTAGGGTACCGATCGCAACAATCCAAAGACAGATTTGGTTGGGACTCTCCGTGCAAACATTGCACCTAAATGCAGGTACATTTACTACAGGCAGTGTAAAATGCAAAGAAGATTGCTAACACTGGTCAAATATAGAGAAGGAAGAGACAGACCACACTGCCCCAAAGACAAGCACTGAAGAACATTGAAATCAATCAAGGCTTCAATTTAAAGCAATGTAATAGTGGAATTTAGAAGCACATGACAAACACAATGTGTATGAATAACAGATGTAAAAGTCACAGAAGACTACCCCAACAAGTAGCACTTACTCTGTTATAAGGACAAGCCAATGCCATTGTTAGGGTACCGATCGCAACGATCCAAAGATAGATTTAGTTGGGACTCTCAGTGCAAACATTGCACCTAAATGCAGGTACATTTACTACAGGCAGTGTAAAATGCAAAGAAGATTGTTAACACTGGTCAAATATAGAGAAGGAACAGACAGATCACACTGCCCCAAAGACAAGCACTGAAGAACATTGAAATCAATCAAGGCTTCAATTTAAAGCAATGTAATAGTGGAATTTTGAATCACATGACAAACACAATGTGTATAAATAACAGATGTAAAAGTCACAGAAGACTACCCCAACAAGTAGCACTTACTCTGTTATAAGGACAAGCTAATGCCATTGTTAGGGTACCGATCGCAACGATCCAAAGATAGATTTAGTTGGGACTCTCAGTGCAAACATTGCACCTAAATGCAGGTACATTTAATACAGGCAGTGTAAAATGCAAAGAAGATTGCTAACACTGGTCAAATATAGAGAAGGAAGAGACAGACCACACTGCCCCAAAGACAAGCACTGAAGAACATTGAAATCAATCAAGGCTTCAATTTAAAGCAATGTAATAGTGGAATTTAGAAGCACATGACAAACACAATGTGTATAAATAACAGATGTAAAAGTCACAGAAGACTACCCCAACAAGTAGCACTTACTCTGTTATAAGGACAAGCTAATGCCATTGTTAGGGTACCGATCGCAACGATCCAAAGATAGATTTAGTTGGGACTCTCAGTGCAAACATTGCACCTAAATGCAGGTACATTTAATACAGGCAGTGTAAAATGCAAAGAAGATTGCTAACACTGGTCAAATATAGAGAAGGAAGAGACAGACCACACTGCCCCAAAGACAAGCACTGAAGAACATTGAAATCAATCAAGGCTTCAATTTAAAGCAATGTAATAGTGGAATTTAGAAGCACATGACAAACACAATGTGTATAAATAACAGATGTAAAAGTCACAGAAGACTACCCCAACAAGTAGCACTTACTCTGTTATAAGGACAAGCCAATGCCATTGTTAGGGTACCGATCGCAACAATCCAAAGACAGATTTGGTTGGGACTCTCAGTGCAAACATTGCACCTAAATGCAGGTACATTTACTACAGGCAGTGTAAAATGCAAAGAAGATTGCTAACACTGGTCAAATATAGAGAAGGAAGAGACAGACCACACTGCCCCAAAGACAAGCACTGAAGAACATTGAAATCAATCAAGGCTTCAATTTAAAGCAATGTAATAGTGGAATTTAGAAGCACATGACAAACACAATGTGTATGAATAACAGATGTAAAAGTCACAGAAGACTACCCCAACAAGTAGCACTTACTCTGTTATAAGGACAAGCCAATGCCATTGTTAGGGTACCGATCGCAACGATCCAAAGATAGATTTAGTTGGGACTCTCAGTGCAAACATTGCACCTAAATTCAGGTACATTTACTACAGGCAGTGTAAAATGCAAAGAAGATTGTTAACACTGGTCAAATATAGAGAAGGAACAGACAGATCACACTGCCCCAAAGACAAGCACTGAAGAACATTGAAATCAATCAAGGCTTCAATTTAAAGCAATGTAATAGTGGAATTTTGAATCACATGACAAACACAATGTGTATAAATAACAGATGTAAAAGTCACAGAAGACTACCCCAACAAGTAGCACTTACTCTGTTATAAGGACAAGCTAATGCCATTGTTAGGGTACCGATCGCAACGATCCAAAGATAGATTTAGTTGGGACTCTCAGTGCAAACATTGCACCTAAATGCAGGTACATTTAATACAGGCAGTGTAAAATGCAAAGAAGATTGCTAACACTGGTCAAATATAGAGAAGGAAGAGACAGACCACACTGCCCCAAAGACAAGCACTGAAGAACATTGAAATCAATCAAGGCTTCAATTTAAAGCAATGTAATAGTGGAATTTAGAAGCACATGACAAACACAATGTGTATAAATAACAGATGTAAAAGTCACAGAAGACTACCCCAACAAGTAGCACTTACTCTGTTATAAGGACAAGCTAATGCCATTGTTAGGGTACCGATCGCAACGATCCAAAGATAGATTTAGTTGGGACTCTCAGTGCAAACATTGCACCTAAATGCAGGTACATTTAATACAGGCAGTGTAAAATGCAAAGAAGATTGCTAACACTGGTCAAATATAGAGAAGGAAGAGACAGACCACACTGCCCCAAAGACAAGCACTGAAGAACATTGAAATCAATCAAGGCTTCAATTTAAAGCAATGTAATAGTGGAATTTAGAAGCACATGACAAACACAATGTGTATAAATAACAGATGTAAAAGTCACAGAAGACTACCCCAACAAGTAGCACTTACTCTGTTATAAGGACAAGCCAATGCCATTGTTAGGGTACCGATCGCAACAATCCAAAGACAGATTTGGTTGGGACTCTCAGTGCAAACATTGCACCTAAATGCAGGTACATTTAATACAGGCAGTGTAAAATGCAAAGAAGATTGCTAACACTGGTCAAATATAGAGAAGGAAGAGACAGACCACACTGCCCCAAAGACAAGCACTGAAGAACATTGAAATCAATCAAGGCTTCAATTTAAAGCAATGTAATAGTGGAATTTAGAAGCACATGACAAACACAATGTGTATAAATAACAGATGTAAAAGTCACAGAAGACTACCCCAACAAGTAGCACTTACTCTGTTATAAGGACAAGCCAATGCCATTGTTAGGGTACCGATCGCAACAATCCAAAGACAGATTTGGTTGGGACTCTCCGTGCAAACATTGCACCTAAATGCAGGTACATTTACTACAGGCAGTGTAAAATGCAAAGAAGATTGCTAACACTGGTCAAATATAGAGAAGGAACAGACAGACCACACTGCCCCAAAGACAAGCACTGAAGAACATTGAAATCAATCAAGGCTTCAATTTAAAGCAATGTAATAGTGGAATTTAGAAGCACATGACAAACACAATGTGTATAAATAACAGATGTAAAAGTCACAGAAGACTACCCCAACAAGTAGCACTTACTCTGTTATAAGGACAAGCCAATGCCATTGTTAGGGTACCGATCGCAACAATCCAAAGACAGATTTGGTTGGGACTCTCCGTGCAAACATTGCACCTAAATGCAGGTACATTTACTACAGGCAGTGTAAAATGCAAAGAAGATTGCTAACACTGGTCAAATATAGAGAAGGAACAGACAGACCACACTGCCCCAAAGACAAGCACTGAAGAACATTGAAATCAATCAAGGCTTCAATTTAAAGCAATGTAATAGTGGAATTTAGAAGCACATGACAAACACAATGTGTATAAATAACAGATGTAAAAGTCACAGAAGACTACCCCAACAAGTAGCACTTACTCTGTTATAAGTACAAGCCAATGCCATTGTTAGGGTACCGATCGCAACAATCCAAAGACAGATTTGGTTGGGACTCTCCGTGCAAACATTGCACCTAAATGCAGGTACATTTACTACAGGCAGTGTAAAATGCAAAGAAGATTGCTAACACTGGTCAAATATAGAGAAGGAACAGACAGATCACACTGCCCCAAAGACAAGCACTTATGAACATTGAAATCAATAAACGCTTCACTTTAAGGTAATGTAAGTGTGGGATTTAGTGGGCTATGACAAACACAATGTGTATAAATAACAGATGTAAAAGTCACAGAAGACTACCCCAACAAGTAGCACTTACTCTGTTATAAGTACAAGCCAATGCCATTGTTAGGGTACCGATCGCAACAATCCAAAGGCAGAATTAGTTGGGACTCTTAGTGCAAACATTGCACCAAATACAGGTATATTTACTACAGGCAGTGTCAAATGCAAAGACGATTGCTAACACTGGTCAAATATAGAAAAGGAAGAGACAGACCACACTGCCCCAAAGACAAGCACTGAAGAACATTGAAATCAATCAAGGCTTCAATTTAAAGTAATATAATAGTGGGATTTTGAAGCACATGACAAACACAATGTGTATAAATAACAGATGTAAAAGTCACAGAAGACTACCCCAACAAGTAGCACTTACTCTGTTATAAGGACAAGCCAATGCCATTGTTAGGGTACCGATCGCAACAATCCAAAGACAGATTTGGTTGGGACTCTCCGTGCAAACATTGCACCTAAATGCAGGTACATTTACTACAGGCAGTGTAAAATGCAAAGAAGATTGCTAACACTGGTCAAATATAGAGAAGGAACAGACAGATCACACTGCCCCAAAGACAAGCACTGAAGAACATTGAAATCAATCAAGGCTTCAATTTAAAGCAATGTAATAGTGGAATTTAGAAGCACATGACAAACACAATGTGTATGAATAACAGATGTAAAAGTCACAGAAGACTACCCCAACAAGTAGCACTTACTCTGTTATAAGGACACGCCAATGCCATTGTTAAGGTACCAATCCCAACCAATTTTAAAGACCTGTATATGACCTGCCCACCAAATGATCACTTACTGTTGATTCCATGAAGTCCATCTTCCTCTAGAGACATGTTCCTGAGTATTTCTTATATCAAGGAGCTGCCCTCAACTCCCAGGAAGAACTTAAGATTGGTTCATGTTCAGCAAACACAACCACTCCCATGTCGGTAAATGCTGTGCTGTGAACGACTCAGGTACTTAAGCTTGACGAGTGCTCTGCCTTTATCTAAGGTTCGTCATTTTAATCAAGAGAAACTATTTCACACATTCAAAACATTAGGATTGAGAGGAGTTTTGGTTCTCTGCCTTAAAGGCCCAATTATTTGAATGGTCTACTAGACTTGAGTCTTTTCCGATGCAAAAACAGCAGTTACAGAGGGGCAAACTTCATACAGCACTCATTCTATATAGAGTTTCTAGACAACTATTGTAACCTATTGTAAATACATGCAAACTTAATGGAGCATGCAGGCAATGTGTGGTTCCCAATAACTTGATACTCTAACAAAGTTCAATTAACTTCAGAAAAAGAACATCAAAAATGTATCTTGTAAGGGGAGCCATTCTGGTAATTCCCACAGTCATATAAAATTAGTTGCCATCCGTTGAAGAATAATACCCCAACTTAATAGCACTTTCTGTGATTAGAGGAAAGAGAGTAACTCAAGTTGAAGGATAATTCTCAATGAACTTGATACGGAGGAAATTGACCAGAGGAAATTATAGAGAAAGAACAGACACAGATCACACTACCCCAAAGAGAAGCACTTATGAACATTGAAATCAATCAACGCTTCACTTTAAGGTATTGTCCCCCAACTTAATAGCACTTTCTGTGATTAGAGAAAAGAGAGTCACTCAAGTTGAAGGATAATTCTCAATGAACTTGATACGGAGGAAATTGACCAGAGGAAATTATAGAGAAAGAACAGACACAGATCACACTACCCCAAAGAGAAGCACTTATAAACATTGAAATCAATCAATGCTTCACTGTAAGGTCATGTAAGTGTGGGATTTAGAGGCCCATGACAAATGACATGTGTATGAATGACAGATGTAAAAGTCACAGAAGACTACCCCAACAAGTAGCACTTACTCTGTTATAAGTACAAGCCAATGCCATTGTTAGGGTACCGATCGCAACAATCCAAAGGCAGAATTAGTTGGGACTCTTAGTGCAAACATTGCACCTAAATGCAGGTACATTTACTACAGGCAGTGTAAAATGCAAAGAAGATTGCTAACACTGGTCAAATATAGAGAAAGAACAGACACAGATCACACTACCCCAAAGAGAAGCACTTATGAACATTGAAATCAATCAACGCTTCACTTTAAGGTAATGTCCCCCAACTTAATAGCACTTTCTGTGATTAGAGAAAAGAGAGTCACTCAAGTTGAAGGATAATTCTCAATGAACTTGATACGGAGGAAATTGACCAGAGGAAATTATAGAGAAAGAACAGACACAGATCACACTACCCCAAAGAGAAGCACTTATAAACATTGAAATCAATCAATGCTTCACTGTAAGGTCATGTAAGTGTGGGATTTAGAGGCCCATGACAAATGACATGTGTATGAATGACAGATGTAAAAGTCACAGAAGACTACCCCAACAAGTAGCACTTACTCTGTTATAAGGACAAGCCAATGCCATTGTTAGGGTACCGATCGCAACAATCCAAAGACAGATTTGGTTGGGACTCTCCGTGCAAACATTGCACCTAAATGCAGGTACATTTACTACAGGCAGTGTAAAATGCAAAGAAGATTGCTAACACTGGTCAAATATAGAAAAGGAAGAGACAGACCACACTGCCCCAAGACAAGCACTGAAGAACATTGAAATCAATCAAGGCTTCAATTTAAAGCAATGTAATAGTGGAATTTAGAAGCACATGACAAACACAATGTGTATGAATAACAGATGTAAAAGTCACAGAAGACTACCCCAACAAGTAGCACTTACTCTGTTATAAGGACAAGCCAATGCCATTGTTAGGGTACCGATCGCAACAATCCAAAGACAGATTTGGTTGGGACTCTTAGTGCAAACATTGCACCTAAATGCAGGTACATTTACTACAGGCAGTGTAAAATGCAAAGAAGATTGCTAACACAGGTCATATATAGAGAAGGAACAGACAGATCACACTGCCCCAAAGACAAGCACTGAAGAACATTGAAATCAATCAAGGCTTCAATTTAAAGCAATGTAATAGTGGAATTTAGAAGCACATGACAAACACAATGTGTATGAATAACAGATGTAAAAGTCACAGAAGACTACCCCAACAAGTAGCACTTACTCTGTTATAAGGACAAGCCAATGCCATTGTTAGGGTACCGATCGCAACAATCCAAAGACAGATTTGGTTGGGACTCTCCGTGCAAACATTGCACCTAAATGCAGGTACATTTACTACAGGCAGTGTAAAATGCAAAAAGATTGCTAACACTGGTCAAATATAGAGAAGGAACAGACAGATCACACTGCCCCAAAGACAAGCACTTATGAACATTGAAATCAATAAACGCTTCACTTTAAGGTAATGTAAGTGTGGGATTTAGTGGGCTATGACAAACACAATGTGTATGAATAACAGATGTAAAAGTCACAGAAGACTACCCCAACAAGTAGCACTTACTCTGTTATAAGGACAAGCCAATGCAATTGTTAGGGTACCGATCGCAACAATCCAAAGGCAGAATTAGTTGGGACTCTTAGTGCAAACATTGCACCAAATACAGGTATATTTACTACAGGCAGTGTCAAATGCAAAGACGATTGCTAACACTGGTCAAATATAGAAAAGGAAGAGACAGACCACAATGCCCCAAAGACAAGCACTGAAGAACATTGAAATCAATCAAGGCTTCAATTTAAAGTAATATAATAGTGGGATTTTGAAGCACATGACAAACACAATGTGTATGAATAACAGATGTAAAAGTCACAGAAGACTACCCCAACAAGTAGCACTTACTCTGTTATAAGTACAAGCCAATGCCATTGTTAGGGTACCGATCGCAACAATCCAAAGGCAGAATTAGTTGGGACTCTTAGTGCAAACATTGCACCTAAATGCAGGTACATTTACTACAGGCAGTGTAAAATGTAAAGAAGATTGCTAACACAGGTCAAATATAGAGAATGAACAGACAGATCACACTGCCCCAAAGACAAGCACTGAAGAACATTGAAATCAATCAAGGCTTCAATTTAAAGCAATGTAATAGTGGAATTTAGAAGCACATGACAAACACAATGTGTATGAATAACAGATGTAAAAGTCACAGAAGACTACCCCAACAAGTAGCACTTACTCTGTTATAAGTACAAGCCAATGCCATTGTTAGGGTACCGATCGCAACAATCCAAAGGCAGAATTAGTTGGGACTCTTAGTGCAAACATTGCACCAAATACAGGTATATTTACTACAGGCAGTGTCAAATGCAAAGACGATTGCTAACACTGGTCAAATATAGAAAAGGAAGAGACAGACCACACTGCCCCAAAGACAAGCACTGAAGAACATTGAAATCAATCAAGGCTTCAATTTAAAGTAATATAATAGTGGGATTTTGAAGCACATGACAAACACAATGTGTATAAATAACAGATGTAAAAGTCACAGAAGACTACCCCAACAAGTAGCACTTACTCTGTTATAAGGACAAGCCAATGCCATTGTTAGGGTACCGATCGCAACAATCCAAAGACAGATTTGGTTGGGACTCTCCGTGCAAACATTGCACCTAAATGCAGGTACATTTACTACAGGCAGTGTAAAATGCAAAGAAGATTGCTAACACTGGTCAAATATAGAAAAGGAAGAGACAGACCACACTGCCCCAAGACAAGCACTGAAGAACATTGAAATCAATCAAGGCTTCAATTTAAAGCAATGTAATAGTGGAATTTAGAAGCACATGACAAACACAATGTGTATGAATAACAGATGTAAAAGTCACAGAAGACTACCCCAACAAGTAGCACTTACTCTGTTATGAGGACAAGCCAATGCCATTGTTAGGGTACCGATCGCAATAATCCAAAGACAGATTTGGTTGGGACTCTCCGTGCAAACATTGCACCTAAATGCAGGTACATTTACTACAGGCAGTGTAAAATACAAAGAAGATTGCTAACACTGGTCAAATATCGAGAAGGAACAGACAGATCACACTGCCCCAAAGACAAGCACTGAAGAACATTGAAATCAATCAAGGCTTCACTGTAAGGTCATGTAAGTGTGGGATTTAGAGGCCCATGACAAATGACATGTGTATGAATAACAGATGTAAAAGTCACAGAAGACTACCCCAACAAGTAGCACTTACTCTGTTATAAGTACAAGCCAATGCCATTGTTAGGGTACCGATCGCAACAATCCAAAGGCAGAATTAGTTGGGACTCTTAGTGCAAACATTGCACCAAATACAGGTATATTTACTACAGGCAGTGTCAAATGCAAAGACGATTGCTAACACTGGTCAAATATAGAAAAGGAAGAGACAGACCACAATGCCCCAAAGACAAGCACTGAAGAACATTGAAATCAATCAAGGCTTCAATTTAAAGTAATATAATAGTGGGATTTTGAAGCACATGACAAACACAATGTGTATGAATAACAGATGTAAAAGTCACAGAAGACTACCCCAACAAGTAGCACTTACTCTGTTATAAGTACAAGCCAATGCCATTGTTAGGGTACCGATCGCAACAATCCAAAGGCAGAATTAGTTGGGACTCTTAGTGCAAACATTGCACCTAAATGCAGGTACATTTACTACAGGCAGTGTAAAATGTAAAGAAGATTGCTAACACAGGTCAAATATAGAGAATGAACAGACAGATCACACTGCCCCAAAGACAAGCACTGAAGAACATTGAAATCAATCAAGGCTTCAATTTAAAGCAATGTAATAGTGGAATTTAGAAGCACATGACAAACACAATGTGTATGAATAACAGATGTAAAAGTCACAGAAGACTACCCCAACAAGTAGCACTTACTCTGTTATAAGTACAAGCCAATGCCATTGTTAGGGTACCGATCGCAACAATCCAAAGGCAGAATTAGTTGGGACTCTTAGTGCAAACATTGCACCAAATACAGGTATATTTACTACAGGCAGTGTCAAATGCAAAGACGATTGCTAACACTGGTCAAATATAGAAAAGGAAGAGACAGACCACACTGCCCCAAAGACAAGCACTGAAGAACATTGAAATCAATCAAGGCTTCAATTTAAAGTAATATAATAGTGGGATTTTGAAGCACATGACAAACACAATGTGTATAAATAACAGATGTAAAAGTCACAGAAGACTACCCCAACAAGTAGCACTTACTCTGTTATAAGGACAAGCCAATGCCATTGTTAGGGTACCGATCGCAACAATCCAAAGACAGATTTGGTTGGGACTCTCCGTGCAAACATTGCACCTAAATGCAGGTACATTTACTACAGGCAGTGTAAAATGCAAAGAAGATTGCTAACACTGGTCAAATATAGAAAAGGAAGAGACAGACCACACTGCCCCAAGACAAGCACTGAAGAACATTGAAATCAATCAAGGCTTCAATTTAAAGCAATGTAATAGTGGAATTTAGAAGCACATGACAAACACAATGTGTATGAATAACAGATGTAAAAGTCACAGAAGACTACCCCAACAAGTAGCACTTACTCTGTTATGAGGACAAGCCAATGCCATTGTTAGGGTACCGATCGCAATAATCCAAAGACAGATTTGGTTGGGACTCTCCGTGCAAACATTGCACCTAAATGCAGGTACATTTACTACAGGCAGTGTAAAATACAAAGAAGATTGCTAACACTGGTCAAATATCGAGAAGGAACAGACAGATCACACTGCCCCAAAGACAAGCACTGAAGAACATTGAAATCAATCAAGGCTTCACTGTAAGGTCATGTAAGTGTGGGATTTAGAGGCCCATGACAAATGACATGTGTATGAATAACAGATGTAAAAGTCACAGAAGACTACCCCAACAAGTAGCACTTACTCTGTTATAAGTACAAGCCAATGCCATTGTTAGGGTACCGATCGCAACAATCCAAAGGCAGAATTAGTTGGGACTCTTAGTGCAAACATTGCACCTAAATGCAGGTACATTTACTACAGGCAGTGTAAAATGTAAAGAAGATTGCTAACACAGGTCAAATATAGAGAATGAACAGACAGATCACACTGCCCCAAAGACAAGCACTGAAGAACATTGAAATCAATCAAGGCTTCAATTTAAAGCAATGTAATAGTGGAATTTAGAAGCACATGACAAACACAATGTGTATGAATAACAGATGTAAAAGTCACGGAAGACTACCCCAACAAGTAGCACTTACTCTGTTATAAGTACAAGCCAATGCCATTGTTAGGGTACCGATCGCAACAATCCAAAGGCAGAATTAGTTGGGACTCTTAGTGCAAACATTGCACCAAATACAGGTATATTTACTACAGGCAGTGTCAAATGCAAAGACGATTGCTAACACTGGTCAAATATAGAAAAGGAAGAGACAGACCACACTGCCCCAAAGACAAGCACTGAAGAACATTGAAATCAATCAAGGCTTCAATTTAAAGTAATATAATAGTGGGATTTTGAAGCACATGACAAACACAATGTGTATGAATAACAGATGTAAAAGTCACAGAAGACTACCCCAACAAGTAGCACTTACTCTGTTATAAGGACAAGCCAATGCCATTGTTAGGGTACCGATCGCAACAATCCAAAGACAGATTTGGTTGGGACTCTCCGTGCAAACATTGCACCTAAATGCAGGTACATTTACTACAGGCAGTGTAAAATGCAAAGAAGATTGCTAACACTGGTCAAATATAGAGAAGGAACAGACTGATCACACTGCCCCAAAGAGAAGCACTTATAAACATTGAAATCAATCAATGCTTCACTGTAAGGTCATGTAAGTGTGGGATTTAGAGGCCCATGACAAATGACATGTGTATGAATGACAGATGTAAAAGTCACAGAAGACTACCCCAACAAGTAGCACTTACTCTGTTATAAGTACAAGCCAATGCCATTGTTAGGGTACCGATCGCAACAATCCAAAGGCAGAATTAGTTGGGACTCTTAGTGCAAACATTGCACCTAAATGCAGGTACATTTACTACAGGCAGTGTAAAATGCAAAGAAGATTGCTAACACAGGTCAAATATAGAGAATGAACAGACAGATCACACTGCCCCCAAAGACAAGCACTGAAGAACATTGAAATCAATCAAGGCTTCAATTTAAAGCAATGTAATAGTGGAATTTAGAAGCACATGACAAACACAATGTGTTTGAATAACAGATGTAAAAGTCACAGAAGACTACCCCAACAAGTAGCACTTACTCTGTTATAAGTACAAGCCAATGCCATTGTTAGGGTACCGATCGCAACAATCCAAAGGCAGAATTAGTTGGGACTCTTAGTGCAAACATTGCACCAAATACAGGTATATTTACTACAGGCAGTGTCAAATGCAAAGACGATTGCTAACACTGGTCAAATATAGAAAAGGAAGAGACAGACCACACTGCCCCAAAGACAAGCACTGATGAACATTGAAATCAATCAAGGCTTCAATTTAAAGTAATATAATAGTGGGATTTTGAAGCACATGACAAACACAATGTGTATGAATAACAGATGTAAAAGTCACAGAAGACTACCCCAACAAGTAGCACTTACTCTGTTATAAGGACAAGCCAATGCCATTGTTAGGGTACCGATCGCAACAATCCAAAGACAGATTTGGTTGGGACTCTCCGTGCAAACATTGCACCTAAATGCAGGTACATTTACTACAGGCAGTGTAAAATGCAAAGAAGATTGCTAACACTGGTCAAATATAGAGAAGGAACAGACTGATCACACTGCCCCAAAGAGAAGCACTTATAAACATTGAAATCAATCAATGCTTCACTGTAAGGTCATGTAAGTGTGGGATTTAGAGGCCCATGACAAATGACATGTGTATGAATGACAGATGTAAAAGTCACAGAAGACTACCCCAACAAGTAGCACTTACTCTGTTATAAGTACAAGCCAATGCCATTGTTAGGGTACCGATCGCAACAATCCAAAGGCAGAATTAGTTGGGACTCTTAGTGCAAACATTGCACCTAAATGCAGGTACATTTACTACAGGCAGTGTAAAATGCAAAGAAGATTGCTAACACAGGTCAAATATAGAGAATGAACAGACAGATCACACTGCCCCCAAAGACAAGCACTGAAGAACATTGAAATCAATCAAGGCTTCAATTTAAAGCAATGTAATAGTGGAATTTAGAAGCACATGACAAACACAATGTGTATGAATAACAGATGTAAAAGTCACAGAAGACTACCCCAACAAGTAGCACTTACTCTGTTATAAGTACAAGCCAATGCCATTGTTAGGGTACCGATCGCAACAATCCAAAGGCAGAATTAGTTGGGACTCTTAGTGCAAACATTGCACCAAATACAGGTATATTTACTACAGGCAGTGTCAAATGCAAAGACGATTGCTAACACTGGTCAAATATAGAAAAGGAAGAGACAGACCACACTGCCCCAAAGACAAGCACTGAAGAACATTGAAATCAATCAAGGCTTCAATTTAAAGTAATATAATAGTGGGATTTTGAAGCACATGACAAACACAATGTGTATAAATAACAGATGTAAAAGTCACAGAAGACTACCCCAACAAGTAGCACTTACTCTTTTATAAGGACAAGTCAATGCCATTGTTAGGGTACCGATCGCAACGATCCAAAGATAGATTTAGTTGGGACTCTCAGTGCAAACATTGCACCTAAATGCAGGTACAGTTACTACAGGCAGTGTAAAATACAAAGAAGATTGCTAACACTGGTCAAATATCGAGAAGGAACAGACAGATCACACTGCCCCAAAGACAAGCACTGAAGAACATTGAAATCAATCAAGGCTTCACTGTAAGGTCATGTAAGTGTGGGATTTAGAGGCCCATGACAAATGACATGTGTATGAATAACAGATGTAAAAGTCACAGAAGACTACCCCAACAAGTAGCACTTACTCTGTTATAAGTACAAGCCAATGCCATTGTTAGGGTACCGATCGCAACAATCCAAAGGCAGAATTAGTTGGGACTCTTAGTGCAAACATTGCACCTAAATGCAGGTACATTTACTACAGGCAGTGTAAAATGTAAAGAAGATTGCTAACACAGGTCAAATATAGAGAATGAACAGACAGATCACACTGCCCCAAAGACAAGCACTGAAGAACATTGAAATCAATCAAGGCTTCAATTTAAAGCAATGTAATAGTGGAATTTAGAAGCACATGACAAACACAATGTGTATGAATAACAGATGTAAAAGTCACGGAAGACTACCCCAACAAGTAGCACTTACTCTGTTATAAGTACAAGCCAATGCCATTGTTAGGGTACCGATCGCAACAATCCAAAGGCAGAATTAGTTGGGACTCTTAGTGCAAACATTGCACCAAATACAGGTATATTTACTACAGGCAGTGTCAAATGCAAAGACGATTGCTAACACTGGTCAAATATAGAAAAGGAAGAGACAGACCACACTGCCCCAAAGACAAGCACTGAAGAACATTGAAATCAATCAAGGCTTCAATTTAAAGTAATATAATAGTGGGATTTTGAAGCACATGACAAACACAATGTGTATAAATAACAGATGTAAAAGTCACAGAAGACTACCCCAACAAGTAGCACTTACTCTGTTATAAGGACAAGCCAATGCCATTGTTAGGGTACCGATCGCAACAATCCAAAGACAGATTTGGTTGGGACTCTCCGTGCAAACATTGCACCTAAATGCAGGTACATTTACTACAGGCAGTGTAAAATGCAAAGAAGATTGCTAACACTGGTCAAATATAGAAAAGGAAGAGACAGACCACACTGCCCCAAGACAAGCACTGAAGAACATTGAAATCAATCAAGGCTTCAATTTAAAGCAATGTAATAGTGGAATTTAGAAGCACATGACAAACACAATGTGTATGAATAACAGATGTAAAAGTCACAGAAGACTACCCCAACAAGTAGCACTTACTCTGTTATAAGGACAAGCCAATGCCATTGTTAAGGTACCGATTCCAACCAATTTTAAAGACCTGTATATGACCTGCCCACCAAATGATCACTTACTGTTGATTCCATGAAGTCCATCTTCCTCTAGAGACATGTTCCTGAGTATTTCTTATAACAAGGAGCTGCCCTCAACTCCCAGGAAGAACTTAAGATTGGTTCATGTTCAGCAACCACAACCACTCCCACGTCGGTAAATGCTGTGCTGTGAACGACTCAGGTACTTAAGCTTGACGAGTGCTCTGCCTTTATCTAAGGTTCGTCATTTTAATCAAGAGAAACTATTTCACACATTCAAAACATTAGGATTGAGAGGAGTTTTGGTTCTCTGCCTTAAAGGCCCAATTATTTGAATGGTCTACTAGACTTGAGTCTTTTCCGATGCAAAAACAGCAGTTACAGACAAGCAAACTTCATACAGCACTCATTCTATATAGAGTTTCTAGACAACTATTGTAACCTATTGTAAATACATGCAAACTTAATAGAGCATGCAGGCAATATGTGGTTCCCAATAACTTGATACTCTAACAAAGTTCAATTAACTTCAGAAAAAGAACATCAAAAATGTTGTAAGGGGAGCCATTCTGGTAATTCCCACAGTCATATAAAATTAGTTGCCATCCGTTGAAGAATAATACCCCAACTTAATAGCACTTTCTGTGATTAGAGGAAAGAGAGTCACTCAAGTTGAAGGATAATTCCCAATGAACTTGATACGGAGGAAATTGACCAGAGGAAATTATAGAGAAAGAACAGACACAGATCACACTACCCCAAAGAGAAGCACTTATGAACATTGAAATCAATCAACGCTTCACTTTAAGGTAATGTAAGTGTGGGATTTAGAGGCCCATGACAAACACAATGTGTATGAATAACAGATGTAAAAGTCACAGAAGACTACCCCAACAAGTAGCACTTACTCTGTTATAAGGACAAGCCAATGCAATTGTTAGGGTACCGATCGCAACAATCCAAAGGCAGAATTAGTTGGGACTCTTAGTGCAAACATTGCACCAAATACAGGTATATTTACTACAGGCAGTGTCAAATGCAAAGACGATTGCTAACACTGGTCAAATATAGAAAAGGAAGAGACAGACCACACTGCCCCAAAGACAAGCACTGAAGAACATTGAAATCAATCAAGGCTTCAATTTAAAGTAATATAATAGTGGGATTTTGAAGCACATGACAAACACAATGTGTATGAATAACAGATGTAAAAGTCACAGAAGACTACCCCAACAAGTAGCACTTACTCTGTTATAAGGACAAGCCAATGCCATTGTTAGGGTACCGATCGCAACAATCCAAAGACAGATTTGGTTGGGACTCTCCGTGCAAACATTGCACCTAAATGCAGGTACATTTACTACAGGCAGTGTAAAATGCAAAGAAGATTGCTAACACTGGTCAAATATAGAGAAGGAACAGACTGATCACACTGCCCCAAAGAGAAGCACTTATAAACATTGAAATCAATCAATGCTTCACTGTAAGGTCATGTAAGTGTGGGATTTAGAGGCCCATGACAAATGACATGTGTATGAATGACAGATGTAAAAGTCACAGAAGACTACCCCAACAAGTAGCACTTACTCTGTTATAAGGACAAGCCAATGCCATTGTTAGGGTACCGATCGCAACAATCCAAAGACAGATTTGGTTGGGACTCTCCGTGCAAACATTGCACCTAAATGCAGGTACATTTACTACAGGCAGTGTAAAATGCAAAGAAGATTGCTAACACTGGTCAAATATAGAAAAGGAAGAGACAGACCACACTGCCCCAAGACAAGCACTGAAGAACATTGAAATCAATCAAGGCTTCAATTTAAAGCAATGTAATAGTGGAATTTAGAAGCACATGACAAACACAATGTGTATGAATAACAGATGTAAAAGTCACAGAAGACTACCCCAACAAGTAGCACTTACTCTGTTATAAGGACAAGCCAATGCCATTGTTAAGGTACCGATTCCAACCAATTTTAAAGACCTGTATATGACCTGCCCACCAAATGATCACTTACTGTTGATTCCATGAAGTCCATCTTCCTCTAGAGACATGTTCCTGAGTATTTCTTATAACAAGGAGCTGCCCTCAACTCCCAGGAAGAACTTAAGATTGGTTCATGTTCAGCAACCACAACCACTCCCATGTCGGTAAATGCTGTGCTGTGAACGACTCAGGTACTTAAGCTTGACGAGTGCTCTGCCTTTATCTAAGGTTCGTCATTTTAATCAAGAGAAACTATTTCACACATTCAAAACATTAGGATTGAGAGGAGTTTTGGTTCTCTGCCTTAAAGGCCCAATTATTTGAATGGTCTACTAGACTTGAGTCTTTTCCGATGCAAAAACAGCAGTTACAGAGGGGCAAACTTCATACAGCACTCATTCTATATAGAGTTTCTAGACAACTATTGTAACCTATTGTAAATACATGCAAACTTAATAGAGCATGCAGGCAATATGTGGTTCCCAATAACTTGATACTCTAACAAAGTTCAATTAACTTCAGAAAAAGAACATCAAAAATGTTGTAAGGGGAGCCATTCTGGTAATTCCCACAGTCATATAAAATTAGTTGCCATCCGTTGAAGAATAATACCCCAACTTAATAGCACTTTCTGTGATTAGAGGAAAGAGAGTCACTCAAGTTGAAGGATAATTCCCAATGAACTTGATACGGAGGAAATTGACCAGAGGAAATTATAGAGAAAGAACAGACACAGATCACACTACCCCAAAGAGAAGCACTTATGAACATTGAAATCAATCAACGCTTCACTTTAAGGTAATGTAAGTGTGGGATTTAGAGGCCCATGACAAACACAATGTGTATGAATAACAGATGTAAAAGTCACAGAAGACTACCCCAACAAGTAGCACTTACTCTGTTATAAGGACAAGCCAATGCAATTGTTAGGGTACCGATCGCAACAATCCAAAGGCAGAATTAGTTGGGACTCTTAGTGCAAACATTGCACCAAATACAGGTATATTTACTACAGGCAGTGTCAAATGCAAAGACGATTGCTAACACTGGTCAAATATAGAAAAGGAAGAGACAGACCACACTGCCCCAAAGACAAGCACTGAAGAACATTGAAATCAATCAAGGCTTCAATTTAAAGTAATATAATAGTGGGATTTTGAAGCACATGACAAACACAATGTGTATGAATAACAGATGTAAAAGTCACAGAAGACTACCCCAACAAGTAGCACTTACTCTGTTATAAGGACAAGCCAATGCCATTGTTAGGGTACCGATCGCAACAATCCAAAGACAGATTTGGTTGGGACTCTCCGTGCAAACATTGCACCTAAATGCAGGTACATTTACTACAGGCAGTGTAAAATGCAAAGAAGATTGCTAACACTGGTCAAATATAGAGAAGGAACAGACTGATCACACTGCCCCAAAGACAAGCACTGAAGAACATTGAAATCAATCAAGGCTTCAATTTAAAGCAATGTAATAGTGGAATTTAGAAACACATGACAAACATAATGTGTATGAATAACAGATGTAAAAGTCACAGAAGACTACCCCAACAAGTAGCACTTACTCTGTTATAAGGACAAGCCAATGCCATTGTTAGGGTACCGATCGCAACAATCCAAAGACAGATTTGGTTGGGACTCTCCGTGCAAACATTGCACCTAAATGCAGGTACATTTACTACAGGCAGTGTAAAATGCAAAGAAGATTGCTAACACTGGTCAAATATAGAGAAGGAACAGACTGATCACACTGCCCCAAAGACAAGCACTGAAGAACATTGAAATCAATCAAGGCTTCAATTTAAAGCAATGTAATAGTGGAATTTAGAAGCACATGACAAACACAATGTGTATGAATAACAGATGTAAAAGTCACAGAAGACTACCCCAACAAGTAGCACTTACTCTGTTATAAGGACAAGCCAATGCCATTGTTAAGGTACCGATTCCAACCAATTTTAAAGACCTGTATATGACCTGCCCACCAAATGATCACTTACTGTTGATTCCATGAAGTCCATCTTCCTCTAGAGACATGTTCCTGAGTATTTCTTATAACAAGGAGCTGCCCTCAACTCCCAGGAAGAACTTAAGATTGGTTCATGTTCAGCAACCACAACCACTCCCACGTCGGTAAATGCTGTGCTGTGAACGACTCAGGTACTTAAGCTTGACGAGTGCTCTGCCTTTATCTAAGGTTCGTCATTTTAATCAAGAGAAACTATTTCACACATTCAAAACATTAGGATTGAGAGGAGTTTTGGTTCTCTGCCTTAAAGGCCCAATTATTTGAATGGTCTACTAGACTTGAGTCTTTTCCGATGCAAAAACAGCAGTTACAGACAAGCAAACTTCATACAGCACTCATTCTATATAGAGTTTCTAGACAACTATTGTAACCTATTGTAAATACATGCAAACTTAATAGAGCATGCAGGCAATATGTGGTTCCCAATAACTTGATACTCTAACAAAGTTCAATTAACTTCAGAAAAAGAACATCAAAAATGTTGTAAGGGGAGCCATTCTGGTAATTCCCACAGTCATATAAAATTAGTTGCCATCCGTTGAAGAATAATACCCCAACTTAATAGCACTTTCTGTGATTAGAGGAAAGAGAGTCACTCAAGTTGAAGGATAATTCCCAATGAACTTGATACGGAGGAAATTGACCAGAGGAAATTATAGAGAAAGAACAGACACAGATCACACTACCCCAAAGAGAAGCACTTATGAACATTGAAATCAATCAACGCTTCACTTTAAGGTAATGTAAGTGTGGGATTTAGAGGCCCATGACAAACACAATGTGTATGAATAACAGATGTAAAAGTCACAGAAGACTACCCCAACAAGTAGCACTTACTCTGTTATAAGGACAAGCCAATGCAATTGTTAGGGTACCGATCGCAACAATCCAAAGGCAGAATTAGTTGGGACTCTTAGTGCAAACATTGCACCAAATACAGGTATATTTACTACAGGCAGTGTCAAATGCAAAGACGATTGCTAACACTGGTCAAATATAGAAAAGGAAGAGACAGACCACACTGCCCCAAAGACAAGCACTGAAGAACATTGAAATCAATCAAGGCTTCAATTTAAAGTAATATAATAGTGGGATTTTGAAGCACATGACAAACACAATGTGTATGAATAACAGATGTAAAAGTCACAGAAGACTACCCCAACAAGTAGCACTTACTCTGTTATAAGGACAAGCCAATGCCATTGTTAGGGTACCGATCGCAACAATCCAAAGACAGATTTGGTTGGGACTCTCCGTGCAAACATTGCACCTAAATGCAGGTACATTTACTACAGGCAGTGTAAAATGCAAAGAAGATTGCTAACACTGGTCAAATATAGAGAAGGAACAGACTGATCACACTGCCCCAAAGAGAAGCACTTATAAACATTGAAATCAATCAATGCTTCACTGTAAGGTCATGTAAGTGTGGGATTTAGAGGCCCATGACAAATGACATGTGTATGAATGACAGATGTAAAAGTCACAGAAGACTACCCCAACAAGTAGCACTTACTCTGTTATAAGGACAAGCCAATGCCATTGTTAGGGTACCGATCGCAACAATCCAAAGACAGATTTGGTTGGGACTCTCCGTGCAAACATTGCACCTAAATGCAGGTACATTTACTACAGGCAGTGTAAAATGCAAAGAAGATTGCTAACACTGGTCAAATATAGAAAAGGAAGAGACAGACCACACTGCCCCAAGACAAGCACTGAAGAACATTGAAATCAATCAAGGCTTCAATTTAAAGCAATGTAATAGTGGAATTTAGAAGCACATGACAAACACAATGTGTATGAATAACAGATGTAAAAGTCACAGAAGACTACCCCAACAAGTAGCACTTACTCTGTTATAAGGACAAGCCAATGCCATTGTTAAGGTACCGATTCCAACCAATTTTAAAGACCTGTATATGACCTGCCCACCAAATGATCACTTACTGTTGATTCCATGAAGTCCATCTTCCTCTAGAGACATGTTCCTGAGTATTTCTTATAACAAGGAGCTGCCCTCAACTCCCAGGAAGAACTTAAGATTGGTTCATGTTCAGCAACCACAACCACTCCCATGTCGGTAAATGCTGTGCTGTGAACGACTCAGGTACTTAAGCTTGACGAGTGCTCTGCCTTTATCTAAGGTTCGTCATTTTAATCAAGAGAAACTATTTCACACATTCAAAACATTAGGATTGAGAGGAGTTTTGGTTCTCTGCCTTAAAGGCCCAATTATTTGAATGGTCTACTAGACTTGAGTCTTTTCCGATGCAAAAACAGCAGTTACAGAGGGGCAAACTTCATACAGCACTCATTCTATATAGAGTTTCTAGACAACTATTGTAACCTATTGTAAATACATGCAAACTTAATAGAGCATGCAGGCAATATGTGGTTCCCAATAACTTGATACTCTAACAAAGTTCAATTAACTTCAGAAAAAGAACATCAAAAATGTTGTAAGGGGAGCCATTCTGGTAATTCCCACAGTCATATAAAATTAGTTGCCATCCGTTGAAGAATAATACCCCAACTTAATAGCACTTTCTGTGATTAGAGGAAAGAGAGTCACTCAAGTTGAAGGATAATTCCCAATGAACTTGATACGGAGGAAATTGACCAGAGGAAATTATAGAGAAAGAACAGACACAGATCACACTACCCCAAAGAGAAGCACTTATGAACATTGAAATCAATCAACGCTTCACTTTAAGGTAATGTAAGTGTGGGATTTAGAGGCCCATGACAAACACAATGTGTATGAATAACAGATGTAAAAGTCACAGAAGACTACCCCAACAAGTAGCACTTACTCTGTTATAAGGACAAGCCAATGCAATTGTTAGGGTACCGATCGCAACAATCCAAAGGCAGAATTAGTTGGGACTCTTAGTGCAAACATTGCACCAAATACAGGTATATTTACTACAGGCAGTGTCAAATGCAAAGACGATTGCTAACACTGGTCAAATATAGAAAAGGAAGAGACAGACCACACTGCCCCAAAGACAAGCACTGAAGAACATTGAAATCAATCAAGGCTTCAATTTAAAGTAATATAATAGTGGGATTTTGAAGCACATGACAAACACAATGTGTATGAATAACAGATGTAAAAGTCACAGAAGACTACCCCAACAAGTAGCACTTACTCTGTTATAAGGACAAGCCAATGCCATTGTTAGGGTACCGATCGCAACAATCCAAAGACAGATTTGGTTGGGACTCTCCGTGCAAACATTGCACCTAAATGCAGGTACATTTACTACAGGCAGTGTAAAATGCAAAGAAGATTGCTAACACTGGTCAAATATAGAGAAGGAACAGACTGATCACACTGCCCCAAAGACAAGCACTGAAGAACATTGAAATCAATCAAGGCTTCAATTTAAAGCAATGTAATAGTGGAATTTAGAAACACATGACAAACATAATGTGTATGAATAACAGATGTAAAAGTCACAGAAGACTACCCCAACAAGTAGCACTTACTCTGTTATAAGGACAAGCCAATGCCATTGTTAGGGTACCGATCGCAACAACCCAAAGACAGATTTGGTTGGGACTCTCCGTGCAAACATTGCACCTAAATGCAGGTACATTTACTACAGGCAGTGTAAAATGCAAAGAAGATTGCTAACACTGGTCAAATATAGAGAAGGAACAGACTGATCACACTGCCCCAAAGACAAGCACTGAAGAACATTGAAATCAATCAAGGCTTCAATTTAAAGCAATGTAATAGTGGAATTTAGAAACATGTGACAAACATAATGTGTATGAATAACAGATGTAAAAGTCACAGAAGACTACCCCAACAAGTAGCACTTACTCTGTTATAAGGACAAGCCAATGCCATTGTTAGGGTACCGATCGCAACAACCCAAAGACAGATTTGGTTGGGACTCTCCGTGCAAACATTGCACCTAAATGCAGGTACATTTACTACAGGCAGTGTAAAATGCAAAGAAGATTGCTAACACTGGTCAAATATAGAGAAGGAACAGACTGATCACACTGCCCCAAAGACAAGCACTGAAGAACATTGAAATCAATCAAGGCTTCAATTTAAAGCAATGTAATAGTGGAATTTAGAAACACATGACAAACATAATGTGTATGAATAACAGATGTAAAAGTCACAGAAGACTACCCCAACAAGTAGCACTTACTCTGTTATAAGGACAAGCCAATGCCATTGTTAGGGTACCGATCGCAACAATCCAAAGACAGATTTGGTTGGGACTCTCCGTGCAAACATTGCACCTAAATGCAGGTACATTTACTACAGGCAGTGTAAAATGCAAAGAAGATTGCTAACACTGGTCAAATATAGAGAAGGAACAGACTGATCACACTGCCCCCAAAGACAAGCACTGAAGAACATTGAAATCAATCAAGGCTTCAATTTAAAGCAATGTAATAGTGGAATTTAGAAGCACATGACAAACACAATGTGTATGAATAACAGATGTAAAAGTCACAGAAGACTACCCCAACAAGTAGCACTTACTCTGTTATAAGTACAAGCCAATGCCATTGTTAGGGTACCGATCGCAACAATCCAAAGGCAGAATTAGTTGGGACTCTTAGTGCAAACATTGCACCAAATACAGGTATATTTACTACAGGCAGTGTCAAATGCAAAGACGATTGCTAACACTGGTCAAATATAGAAAAGGAAGAGACAGACCACACTGCCCCAAAGACAAGCACTGAAGAACATTGAAATCAATCAAGGCTTCAATTTAAAGTAATATAATAGTGGGATTTTGAAGCACATGACAAACACAATGTGTATGAATAACAGATGTAAAAGTCACAGAAGACTACCCCAACAAGTAGCACTTACTCTGTTATAAGGACAAGCCAATGCCATTGTTAGGGTACCGATCAACAATCCAAAGACAGATTTGGTTGGGACTCTCCGTGCAAACATTGCACCTAAATGCAGGTACATTTACTACAGGCAGTGTAAAATGCAAAGAAGATTGCTAACACTGGTCAAATATAGAGAAGGAACAGACAGATCACACTGCCCCAAAGACAAGCACTGAAGAACATTGAAATCAATCAAGGCTTCAATTTAAAGCAATGTAATAGTGGAATTTAGAAACACATGACAAACATAATGTGTATGAATAACAGATGTAAAAGTCACAGAAGACTACCCCAACAAGTAGCACTTACTCTGTTATAAGGACAAGCCAATGCCATTGTTAGGGTACCGATCGCAACAATCCAAAGACAGATTTGGTTGGGACTCTCCGTGCAAACATTGCACCTAAATGCAGGTACATTTACTACAGGCAGTGTAAAATGCAAAGAAGATTGCTAACACTGGTCAAATATAGAGAAGGAACAGACAGATCACACTGCCCCAAAGACAAGCACTGAAGAACATTGAAATCAATCAAGGCTTCAATTTAAAGCAATGTAATAGTGGAATTTAGAAGCACATGACAAACACAATGTGTATGAATAACAGATGTAAAAGTCACAGAAGACTACCCCAACAAGTAGCACTTACTCTGTTATAAGGACAAGCCAATGCCATTGTTAAGGTACCGATTCCAACCAATTTTAAAGACCTGTATATGACCTGCCCACCAAATGATCACTTACTGTTGATTCCATGAAGTCCATCTTCCTCTAGAGACATGTTCCTGAGTATTTCTTATAACAAGGAGCTGCCCTCAACTCCCAGGAAGAACTTAAGATTGGTTCATGTTCAGCAACCACAACCACTCCCACGTCGGTAAATGCTGTGCTGTGAACGACTCAGGTACTTAAGCTTGACGAGTGCTCTGCCTTTATCTAAGGTTCGTCATTTTAATCAAGAGAAACTATTTCACACATTCAAAACATTAGGATTGAGAGGAGTTTTGGTTCTCTGCCTTAAAGGCCCAATTATTTGAATGGTCTACTAGACTTGAGTCTTTTCCGATGCAAAAACAGCAGTTACAGACAAGCAAACTTCATACAGCACTCATTCTATATAGAGTTTCTAGACAACTATTGTAACCTATTGTAAATACATGCAAACTTAATAGAGCATGCAGGCAATATGTGGTTCCCAATAACTTGATACTCTAACAAAGTTCAATTAACTTCAGAAAAAGAACATCAAAAATGTTGTAAGGGGAGCCATTCTGGTAATTCCCACAGTCATATAAAATTAGTTGCCATCCGTTGAAGAATAATACCCCAACTTAATAGCACTTTCTGTGATTAGAGGAAAGAGAGTCACTCAAGTTGAAGGATAATTCTCAATGAACTTGATACGGAGGAAATTGACCAGAGGAAATTATAGAGAAAGAACAGACACAGATCACACTACCCCAAAGAGAAGCACTTATGAACATTGAAATCAATCAACGCTTCACTTTAAGGTAATGTCCCCCAACTTAATAGCACTTTCTGTGATTAGAGAAAAGAGAGTCACTCAAGTTGAAGGATAATTCTCAATGAACTTGATACGGAGGAAATTGACCAGAGGAAATTATAGAGAAAGAACAGACACAGATCACACTACCTCAAAGACAAGCACTTATGAACATTGAAATCAATCAACGCTTCACTTTAAGGTAATGTAAGTGTGGGATTTAGAGGCCCATGACAAACACAATGTGTATGAATAACAGATGTAAAAGTCACAGAAGACTACCCCAACAAGTAGCACTTACTCTGTTATAAGGACAAGCCAATGCAATTGTTAGGGTACCGATCGCAACAATCCAAAGACAGATTTGGTTGGGACTCTCCGTGCAAACATTGCACCTAAATGCAGGTACATTTACTACAGGCAGTGTAAAATGCACAGAAGATTGCTAACACTGGTCAAATATAGAGAAGGAACAGACTGATCACACTGCCCCAAAGACAAGCACTGAAGAACATTGAAATCAATCAAGGCTTCAATTTAAAGCAATGTAATAGTGGAATTTAGAAACACATGACAAACACAATGTGTATAAATAACAGATGTAAAAGTCACAGAAGACTACCCCAACAAGTAGCACTTACTCTGTTATAAGGACAAGCCAATGCCATTGTTAGGGTACCGATCGCAACAATCCAAAGGCAGAATTAGTTGGGACTCTCAGTGCAAACATTGCACCAAATACAGGTATATTTACTACAGGCAGTGTCAAATGCAAAGACGATTGCTAACACTGGTCAAATATAGAGAAGGAACAGACAGATCACACTGCCCCAAAGACAAGCACTGAAGAACATTGAAATCAATCAAGGCTTCAATTTAAAGCAATGTAATAGTGGAATTTAGAAGCACATGACAAACACAATGTGTATGAATAACAGATGTAAAAGTCACAGAAGACTACCCCAACAAGTAGCACTTACTCTGTTATAAGTACAAGCCAATGCCATTGTTAGGGTACCGATCGCAACAATCCAAAGGCAGAATTAGTTGGGACTCTTAGTGCAAACATTGCACCAAATACAGGTATATTTACTACAGGCAGTGTCAAATGCAAAGACGATTGCTAACACAGGTCAAATATAGAAAAGGAAGAGACAGACCACACTGCCCCAAAGACAAGCACTGAAGAACATTGAAATCAATCAAGGCTTCAATTTAAAGTAATATAATAGTGGGATTTTGAAGCACATGACAAACACAATGTGTATAAATAACAGATGTAAAAGTCACAGAAGACTACCCCAACAAGTAGCACTTACTCTTTTATAAGGACAAGTCAATGCCATTGTTAGGGTACCGATCGCAACGATCCAAAGATAGATTTAGTTGGGACTCTCAGTGCAAACATTGCATCTAAATGCAGGTACATTTACTACAGGCAGTGTAAAATACAAAGAAGATTGCTAACACTGGTCAAATATCGAGAAGGAACAGACAGATCACACTGCCCCAAAGACAAGCACTGAAGAACATTGAAATCAATCAAGGCTTCACTGTAAGGTCATGTAAGTGTGGGATTTAGAGGCCCATGACAAATGACATGTGTATGAATAACAGATGTAAAAGTCACAGAAGACTACCCCAACAAGTAGCACTTACTCTGTTATAAGGACAAGCCAATGCCATTGTTAGGGTACCGATCAACAATCCAAAGACAGATTTGGTTGGGACTCTCCGTGCAAACATTGCACCTAAATGCAGGTACATTTACTACAGGCAGTGTAAAATGCAAAGAAGATTGCTAACACTGGTCAAATATAGAGAAGGAACAGACTGATCACACTGCCCCAAAGAGAAGCACTTATAAACATTGAAATCAATCAATGCTTCACTGTAAGGTCATGTAAGTGTGGGATTTAGAGGCCCATGACAAATGACATGTGTATGAATGACAGATGTAAAAGTCACAGAAGACTACCCCAACAAGTAGCACTTACTCTGTTATAAGTACAAGCCAATGCCATTGTTAGGGTACCGATCGCAACAATCCAAAGGCAGAATTAGTTGGGACTCTTAGTGCAAACATTGCACCTAAATGCAGGTACATTTACTACAGGCAGTGTAAAATGCAAAGAAGATTGCTAACACAGGTCAAATATAGAGAATGAACAGACAGATCACACTGCCCCCAAAGACAAGCACTGAAGAACATTGAAATCAATCAAGGCTTCAATTTAAAGCAATGTAATAGTGGAATTTAGAAGCACATGACAAACACAATGTGTTTGAATAACAGATGTAAAAGTCACAGAAGACTACCCCAACAAGTAGCACTTACTCTGTTATAAGTACAAGCCAATGCCATTGTTAGGGTACCGATCGCAACAATCCAAAGGCAGAATTAGTTGGGACTCTTAGTGCAAACATTGCACCAAATACAGGTATATTTACTACAGGCAGTGTCAAATGCAAAGACGATTGCTAACACTGGTCAAATATAGAAAAGGAAGAGACAGACCACACTGCCCCAAAGACAAGCACTGATGAACATTGAAATCAATCAAGGCTTCAATTTAAAGTAATATAATAGTGGGATTTTGAAGCACATGACAAACACAATGTGTATGAATAACAGATGTAAAAGTCACAGAAGACTACCCCAACAAGTAGCACTTACTCTGTTATAAGGACAAGCCAATGCCATTGTTAGGGTACCGATCGCAACAATCCAAAGACAGATTTGGTTGGGACTCTCCGTGCAAACATTGCACCTAAATGCAGGTACATTTACTACAGGCAGTGTAAAATGCAAAGAAGATTGCTAACACTGGTCAAATATAGAGAAGGAACAGACTGATCACACTGCCCCAAAGAGAAGCACTTATAAACATTGAAATCAATCAATGCTTCACTGTAAGGTCATGTAAGTGTGGGATTTAGAGGCCCATGACAAATGACATGTGTATGAATGACAGATGTAAAAGTCACAGAAGACTACCCCAACAAGTAGCACTTACTCTGTTATAAGTACAAGCCAATGCCATTGTTAGGGTACCGATCGCAACAATCCAAAGGCAGAATTAGTTGGGACTCTTAGTGCAAACATTGCACCTAAATGCAGGTACATTTACTACAGGCAGTGTAAAATGCAAAGAAGATTGCTAACACAGGTCAAATATAGAGAATGAACAGACAGATCACACTGCCCCCAAAGACAAGCACTGAAGAACATTGAAATCAATCAAGGCTTCAATTTAAAGCAATGTAATAGTGGAATTTAGAAGCACATGACAAACACAATGTGTATGAATAACAGATGTAAAAGTCACAGAAGACTACCCCAACAAGTAGCACTTACTCTGTTATAAGTACAAGCCAATGCCATTGTTAGGGTACCGATCGCAACAATCCAAAGGCAGAATTAGTTGGGACTCTTAGTGCAAACATTGCACCAAATACAGGTATATTTACTACAGGCAGTGTCAAATGCAAAGACGATTGCTAACACTGGTCAAATATAGAAAAGGAAGAGACAGACCACACTGCCCCAAAGACAAGCACTGAAGAACATTGAAATCAATCAAGGCTTCAATTTAAAGTAATATAATAGTGGGATTTTGAAGCACATGACAAACACAATGTGTATAAATAACAGATGTAAAAGTCACAGAAGACTACCCCAACAAGTAGCACTTACTCTTTTATAAGGACAAGTCAATGCCATTGTTAGGGTACCGATCGCAACGATCCAAAGATAGATTTAGTTGGGACTCTCAGTGCAAACATTGCACCTAAATGCAGGTACAGTTACTACAGGCAGTGTAAAATACAAAGAAGATTGCTAACACTGGTCAAATATCGAGAAGGAACAGACAGATCACACT
The DNA here is from genome assembly GCF_038355195.1 of Osmerus mordax. Taxonomy (NCBI): domain Eukaryota; kingdom Metazoa; phylum Chordata; class Actinopteri; order Osmeriformes; family Osmeridae; genus Osmerus; species Osmerus mordax. The sequence continues at coordinate 18,821,256 of NC_090058.1, read as the reverse complement.
GCCCCAAAGACAAGCACTGAAGAACATTGAAATCAATCAAGGCTTCACTGTAAGGTCATGTAAGTGTGGGATTTAGAGGCCCATGACAAATGACATGTGTATGAATAACAGATGTAAAAGTCACAGAAGACTACCCCAACAAGTAGCACTTACTCTGTTATAAGTACAAGCCAATGCCATTGTTAGGGTACCGATCGCAACAATCCAAAGGCAGAATTAGTTGGGACTCTTAGTGCAAACATTGCACCTAAATGCAGGTACATTTACTACAGGCAGTGTAAAATGTAAAGAAGATTGCTAACACAGGTCAAATATAGAGAATGAACAGACAGATCACACTGCCCCAAAGACAAGCACTGAAGAACATTGAAATCAATCAAGGCTTCAATTTAAAGCAATGTAATAGTGGAATTTAGAAGCACATGACAAACACAATGTGTATGAATAACAGATGTAAAAGTCACGGAAGACTACCCCAACAAGTAGCACTTACTCTGTTATAAGTACAAGCCAATGCCATTGTTAGGGTACCGATCGCAACAATCCAAAGGCAGAATTAGTTGGGACTCTTAGTGCAAACATTGCACCAAATACAGGTATATTTACTACAGGCAGTGTCAAATGCAAAGACGATTGCTAACACTGGTCAAATATAGAAAAGGAAGAGACAGACCACACTGCCCCAAAGACAAGCACTGAAGAACATTGAAATCAATCAAGGCTTCAATTTAAAGTAATATAATAGTGGGATTTTGAAGCACATGACAAACACAATGTGTATAAATAACAGATGTAAAAGTCACAGAAGACTACCCCAACAAGTAGCACTTACTCTGTTATAAGGACAAGCCAATGCCATTGTTAGGGTACCGATCGCAACAATCCAAAGACAGATTTGGTTGGGACTCTCCGTGCAAACATTGCACCTAAATGCAGGTACATTTACTACAGGCAGTGTAAAATGCAAAGAAGATTGCTAACACTGGTCAAATATAGAAAAGGAAGAGACAGACCACACTGCCCCAAGACAAGCACTGAAGAACATTGAAATCAATCAAGGCTTCAATTTAAAGCAATGTAATAGTGGAATTTAGAAGCACATGACAAACACAATGTGTATGAATAACAGATGTAAAAGTCACAGAAGACTACCCCAACAAGTAGCACTTACTCTGTTATGAGGACAAGCCAATGCCATTGTTAGGGTACCGATCGCAATAATCCAAAGACAGATTTGGTTGGGACTCTCCGTGCAAACATTGCACCTAAATGCAGGTACATTTACTACAGGCAGTGTAAAATACAAAGAAGATTGCTAACACTGGTCAAATATCGAGAAGGAACAGACAGATCACACTGCCCCAAAGACAAGCACTGAAGAACATTGAAATCAATCAAGGCTTCACTGTAAGGTCATGTAAGTGTGGGATTTAGAGGCCCATGACAAATGACATGTGTATGAATAACAGATGTAAAAGTCACAGAAGACTACCCCAACAAGTAGCACTTACTCTGTTATAAGTACAAGCCAATGCCATTGTTAGGGTACCGATCGCAACAATCCAAAGGCAGAATTAGTTGGGACTCTTAGTGCAAACATTGCACCAAATACAGGTATATTTACTACAGGCAGTGTCAAATGCAAAGACGATTGCTAACACTGGTCAAATATAGAAAAGGAAGAGACAGACCACAATGCCCCAAAGACAAGCACTGAAGAACATTGAAATCAATCAAGGCTTCAATTTAAAGTAATATAATAGTGGGATTTTGAAGCACATGACAAACACAATGTGTATGAATAACAGATGTAAAAGTCACAGAAGACTACCCCAACAAGTAGCACTTACTCTGTTATAAGTACAAGCCAATGCCATTGTTAGGGTACCGATCGCAACAATCCAAAGGCAGAATTAGTTGGGACTCTTAGTGCAAACATTGCACCTAAATGCAGGTACATTTACTACAGGCAGTGTAAAATGTAAAGAAGATTGCTAACACAGGTCAAATATAGAGAATGAACAGACAGATCACACTGCCCCAAAGACAAGCACTGAAGAACATTGAAATCAATCAAGGCTTCAATTTAAAGCAATGTAATAGTGGAATTTAGAAGCACATGACAAACACAATGTGTATGAATAACAGATGTAAAAGTCACAGAAGACTACCCCAACAAGTAGCACTTACTCTGTTATAAGTACAAGCCAATGCCATTGTTAGGGTACCGATCGCAACAATCCAAAGGCAGAATTAGTTGGGACTCTTAGTGCAAACATTGCACCAAATACAGGTATATTTACTACAGGCAGTGTCAAATGCAAAGACGATTGCTAACACTGGTCAAATATAGAAAAGGAAGAGACAGACCACACTGCCCCAAAGACAAGCACTGAAGAACATTGAAATCAATCAAGGCTTCAATTTAAAGTAATATAATAGTGGGATTTTGAAGCACATGACAAACACAATGTGTATAAATAACAGATGTAAAAGTCACAGAAGACTACCCCAACAAGTAGCACTTACTCTGTTATAAGGACAAGCCAATGCCATTGTTAGGGTACCGATCGCAACAATCCAAAGACAGATTTGGTTGGGACTCTCCGTGCAAACATTGCACCTAAATGCAGGTACATTTACTACAGGCAGTGTAAAATGCAAAGAAGATTGCTAACACTGGTCAAATATAGAAAAGGAAGAGACAGACCACACTGCCCCAAGACAAGCACTGAAGAACATTGAAATCAATCAAGGCTTCAATTTAAAGCAATGTAATAGTGGAATTTAGAAGCACATGACAAACACAATGTGTATGAATAACAGATGTAAAAGTCACAGAAGACTACCCCAACAAGTAGCACTTACTCTGTTATGAGGACAAGCCAATGCCATTGTTAGGGTACCGATCGCAATAATCCAAAGACAGATTTGGTTGGGACTCTCCGTGCAAACATTGCACCTAAATGCAGGTACATTTACTACAGGCAGTGTAAAATACAAAGAAGATTGCTAACACTGGTCAAATATCGAGAAGGAACAGACAGATCACACTGCCCCAAAGACAAGCACTGAAGAACATTGAAATCAATCAAGGCTTCACTGTAAGGTCATGTAAGTGTGGGATTTAGAGGCCCATGACAAATGACATGTGTATGAATAACAGATGTAAAAGTCACAGAAGACTACCCCAACAAGTAGCACTTACTCTGTTATAAGTACAAGCCAATGCCATTGTTAGGGTACCGATCGCAACAATCCAAAGGCAGAATTAGTTGGGACTCTTAGTGCAAACATTGCACCTAAATGCAGGTACATTTACTACAGGCAGTGTAAAATGTAAAGAAGATTGCTAACACAGGTCAAATATAGAGAATGAACAGACAGATCACACTGCCCCAAAGACAAGCACTGAAGAACATTGAAATCAATCAAGGCTTCAATTTAAAGCAATGTAATAGTGGAATTTAGAAGCACATGACAAACACAATGTGTATGAATAACAGATGTAAAAGTCACGGAAGACTACCCCAACAAGTAGCACTTACTCTGTTATAAGTACAAGCCAATGCCATTGTTAGGGTACCGATCGCAACAATCCAAAGGCAGAATTAGTTGGGACTCTTAGTGCAAACATTGCACCAAATACAGGTATATTTACTACAGGCAGTGTCAAATGCAAAGACGATTGCTAACACTGGTCAAATATAGAAAAGGAAGAGACAGACCACACTGCCCCAAAGACAAGCACTGAAGAACATTGAAATCAATCAAGGCTTCAATTTAAAGTAATATAATAGTGGGATTTTGAAGCACATGACAAACACAATGTGTATGAATAACAGATGTAAAAGTCACAGAAGACTACCCCAACAAGTAGCACTTACTCTGTTATAAGGACAAGCCAATGCCATTGTTAGGGTACCGATCGCAACAATCCAAAGACAGATTTGGTTGGGACTCTCCGTGCAAACATTGCACCTAAATGCAGGTACATTTACTACAGGCAGTGTAAAATGCAAAGAAGATTGCTAACACTGGTCAAATATAGAGAAGGAACAGACTGATCACACTGCCCCAAAGAGAAGCACTTATAAACATTGAAATCAATCAATGCTTCACTGTAAGGTCATGTAAGTGTGGGATTTAGAGGCCCATGACAAATGACATGTGTATGAATGACAGATGTAAAAGTCACAGAAGACTACCCCAACAAGTAGCACTTACTCTGTTATAAGTACAAGCCAATGCCATTGTTAGGGTACCGATCGCAACAATCCAAAGGCAGAATTAGTTGGGACTCTTAGTGCAAACATTGCACCTAAATGCAGGTACATTTACTACAGGCAGTGTAAAATGCAAAGAAGATTGCTAACACAGGTCAAATATAGAGAATGAACAGACAGATCACACTGCCCCCAAAGACAAGCACTGAAGAACATTGAAATCAATCAAGGCTTCAATTTAAAGCAATGTAATAGTGGAATTTAGAAGCACATGACAAACACAATGTGTTTGAATAACAGATGTAAAAGTCACAGAAGACTACCCCAACAAGTAGCACTTACTCTGTTATAAGTACAAGCCAATGCCATTGTTAGGGTACCGATCGCAACAATCCAAAGGCAGAATTAGTTGGGACTCTTAGTGCAAACATTGCACCAAATACAGGTATATTTACTACAGGCAGTGTCAAATGCAAAGACGATTGCTAACACTGGTCAAATATAGAAAAGGAAGAGACAGACCACACTGCCCCAAAGACAAGCACTGATGAACATTGAAATCAATCAAGGCTTCAATTTAAAGTAATATAATAGTGGGATTTTGAAGCACATGACAAACACAATGTGTATGAATAACAGATGTAAAAGTCACAGAAGACTACCCCAACAAGTAGCACTTACTCTGTTATAAGGACAAGCCAATGCCATTGTTAGGGTACCGATCGCAACAATCCAAAGACAGATTTGGTTGGGACTCTCCGTGCAAACATTGCACCTAAATGCAGGTACATTTACTACAGGCAGTGTAAAATGCAAAGAAGATTGCTAACACTGGTCAAATATAGAGAAGGAACAGACTGATCACACTGCCCCAAAGAGAAGCACTTATAAACATTGAAATCAATCAATGCTTCACTGTAAGGTCATGTAAGTGTGGGATTTAGAGGCCCATGACAAATGACATGTGTATGAATGACAGATGTAAAAGTCACAGAAGACTACCCCAACAAGTAGCACTTACTCTGTTATAAGTACAAGCCAATGCCATTGTTAGGGTACCGATCGCAACAATCCAAAGGCAGAATTAGTTGGGACTCTTAGTGCAAACATTGCACCTAAATGCAGGTACATTTACTACAGGCAGTGTAAAATGCAAAGAAGATTGCTAACACAGGTCAAATATAGAGAATGAACAGACAGATCACACTGCCCCCAAAGACAAGCACTGAAGAACATTGAAATCAATCAAGGCTTCAATTTAAAGCAATGTAATAGTGGAATTTAGAAGCACATGACAAACACAATGTGTATGAATAACAGATGTAAAAGTCACAGAAGACTACCCCAACAAGTAGCACTTACTCTGTTATAAGTACAAGCCAATGCCATTGTTAGGGTACCGATCGCAACAATCCAAAGGCAGAATTAGTTGGGACTCTTAGTGCAAACATTGCACCAAATACAGGTATATTTACTACAGGCAGTGTCAAATGCAAAGACGATTGCTAACACTGGTCAAATATAGAAAAGGAAGAGACAGACCACACTGCCCCAAAGACAAGCACTGAAGAACATTGAAATCAATCAAGGCTTCAATTTAAAGTAATATAATAGTGGGATTTTGAAGCACATGACAAACACAATGTGTATAAATAACAGATGTAAAAGTCACAGAAGACTACCCCAACAAGTAGCACTTACTCTTTTATAAGGACAAGTCAATGCCATTGTTAGGGTACCGATCGCAACGATCCAAAGATAGATTTAGTTGGGACTCTCAGTGCAAACATTGCACCTAAATGCAGGTACAGTTACTACAGGCAGTGTAAAATACAAAGAAGATTGCTAACACTGGTCAAATATCGAGAAGGAACAGACAGATCACACTGCCCCAAAGACAAGCACTGAAGAACATTGAAATCAATCAAGGCTTCACTGTAAGGTCATGTAAGTGTGGGATTTAGAGGCCCATGACAAATGACATGTGTATGAATAACAGATGTAAAAGTCACAGAAGACTACCCCAACAAGTAGCACTTACTCTGTTATAAGTACAAGCCAATGCCATTGTTAGGGTACCGATCGCAACAATCCAAAGGCAGAATTAGTTGGGACTCTTAGTGCAAACATTGCACCTAAATGCAGGTACATTTACTACAGGCAGTGTAAAATGTAAAGAAGATTGCTAACACAGGTCAAATATAGAGAATGAACAGACAGATCACACTGCCCCAAAGACAAGCACTGAAGAACATTGAAATCAATCAAGGCTTCAATTTAAAGCAATGTAATAGTGGAATTTAGAAGCACATGACAAACACAATGTGTATGAATAACAGATGTAAAAGTCACGGAAGACTACCCCAACAAGTAGCACTTACTCTGTTATAAGTACAAGCCAATGCCATTGTTAGGGTACCGATCGCAACAATCCAAAGGCAGAATTAGTTGGGACTCTTAGTGCAAACATTGCACCAAATACAGGTATATTTACTACAGGCAGTGTCAAATGCAAAGACGATTGCTAACACTGGTCAAATATAGAAAAGGAAGAGACAGACCACACTGCCCCAAAGACAAGCACTGAAGAACATTGAAATCAATCAAGGCTTCAATTTAAAGTAATATAATAGTGGGATTTTGAAGCACATGACAAACACAATGTGTATAAATAACAGATGTAAAAGTCACAGAAGACTACCCCAACAAGTAGCACTTACTCTGTTATAAGGACAAGCCAATGCCATTGTTAGGGTACCGATCGCAACAATCCAAAGACAGATTTGGTTGGGACTCTCCGTGCAAACATTGCACCTAAATGCAGGTACATTTACTACAGGCAGTGTAAAATGCAAAGAAGATTGCTAACACTGGTCAAATATAGAAAAGGAAGAGACAGACCACACTGCCCCAAGACAAGCACTGAAGAACATTGAAATCAATCAAGGCTTCAATTTAAAGCAATGTAATAGTGGAATTTAGAAGCACATGACAAACACAATGTGTATGAATAACAGATGTAAAAGTCACAGAAGACTACCCCAACAAGTAGCACTTACTCTGTTATAAGGACAAGCCAATGCCATTGTTAAGGTACCGATTCCAACCAATTTTAAAGACCTGTATATGACCTGCCCACCAAATGATCACTTACTGTTGATTCCATGAAGTCCATCTTCCTCTAGAGACATGTTCCTGAGTATTTCTTATAACAAGGAGCTGCCCTCAACTCCCAGGAAGAACTTAAGATTGGTTCATGTTCAGCAACCACAACCACTCCCACGTCGGTAAATGCTGTGCTGTGAACGACTCAGGTACTTAAGCTTGACGAGTGCTCTGCCTTTATCTAAGGTTCGTCATTTTAATCAAGAGAAACTATTTCACACATTCAAAACATTAGGATTGAGAGGAGTTTTGGTTCTCTGCCTTAAAGGCCCAATTATTTGAATGGTCTACTAGACTTGAGTCTTTTCCGATGCAAAAACAGCAGTTACAGACAAGCAAACTTCATACAGCACTCATTCTATATAGAGTTTCTAGACAACTATTGTAACCTATTGTAAATACATGCAAACTTAATAGAGCATGCAGGCAATATGTGGTTCCCAATAACTTGATACTCTAACAAAGTTCAATTAACTTCAGAAAAAGAACATCAAAAATGTTGTAAGGGGAGCCATTCTGGTAATTCCCACAGTCATATAAAATTAGTTGCCATCCGTTGAAGAATAATACCCCAACTTAATAGCACTTTCTGTGATTAGAGGAAAGAGAGTCACTCAAGTTGAAGGATAATTCCCAATGAACTTGATACGGAGGAAATTGACCAGAGGAAATTATAGAGAAAGAACAGACACAGATCACACTACCCCAAAGAGAAGCACTTATGAACATTGAAATCAATCAACGCTTCACTTTAAGGTAATGTAAGTGTGGGATTTAGAGGCCCATGACAAACACAATGTGTATGAATAACAGATGTAAAAGTCACAGAAGACTACCCCAACAAGTAGCACTTACTCTGTTATAAGGACAAGCCAATGCAATTGTTAGGGTACCGATCGCAACAATCCAAAGGCAGAATTAGTTGGGACTCTTAGTGCAAACATTGCACCAAATACAGGTATATTTACTACAGGCAGTGTCAAATGCAAAGACGATTGCTAACACTGGTCAAATATAGAAAAGGAAGAGACAGACCACACTGCCCCAAAGACAAGCACTGAAGAACATTGAAATCAATCAAGGCTTCAATTTAAAGTAATATAATAGTGGGATTTTGAAGCACATGACAAACACAATGTGTATGAATAACAGATGTAAAAGTCACAGAAGACTACCCCAACAAGTAGCACTTACTCTGTTATAAGGACAAGCCAATGCCATTGTTAGGGTACCGATCGCAACAATCCAAAGACAGATTTGGTTGGGACTCTCCGTGCAAACATTGCACCTAAATGCAGGTACATTTACTACAGGCAGTGTAAAATGCAAAGAAGATTGCTAACACTGGTCAAATATAGAGAAGGAACAGACTGATCACACTGCCCCAAAGAGAAGCACTTATAAACATTGAAATCAATCAATGCTTCACTGTAAGGTCATGTAAGTGTGGGATTTAGAGGCCCATGACAAATGACATGTGTATGAATGACAGATGTAAAAGTCACAGAAGACTACCCCAACAAGTAGCACTTACTCTGTTATAAGGACAAGCCAATGCCATTGTTAGGGTACCGATCGCAACAATCCAAAGACAGATTTGGTTGGGACTCTCCGTGCAAACATTGCACCTAAATGCAGGTACATTTACTACAGGCAGTGTAAAATGCAAAGAAGATTGCTAACACTGGTCAAATATAGAAAAGGAAGAGACAGACCACACTGCCCCAAGACAAGCACTGAAGAACATTGAAATCAATCAAGGCTTCAATTTAAAGCAATGTAATAGTGGAATTTAGAAGCACATGACAAACACAATGTGTATGAATAACAGATGTAAAAGTCACAGAAGACTACCCCAACAAGTAGCACTTACTCTGTTATAAGGACAAGCCAATGCCATTGTTAAGGTACCGATTCCAACCAATTTTAAAGACCTGTATATGACCTGCCCACCAAATGATCACTTACTGTTGATTCCATGAAGTCCATCTTCCTCTAGAGACATGTTCCTGAGTATTTCTTATAACAAGGAGCTGCCCTCAACTCCCAGGAAGAACTTAAGATTGGTTCATGTTCAGCAACCACAACCACTCCCACGTCGGTAAATGCTGTGCTGTGAACGACTCAGGTACTTAAGCTTGACGAGTGCTCTGCCTTTATCTAAGGTTCGTCATTTTAATCAAGAGAAACTATTTCACACATTCAAAACATTAGGATTGAGAGGAGTTTTGGTTCTCTGCCTTAAAGGCCCAATTATTTGAATGGTCTACTAGACTTGAGTCTTTTCCGATGCAAAAACAGCAGTTACAGACAAGCAAACTTCATACAGCACTCATTCTATATAGAGTTTCTAGACAACTATTGTAACCTATTGTAAATACATGCAAACTTAATAGAGCATGCAGGCAATATGTGGTTCCCAATAACTTGATACTCTAACAAAGTTCAATTAACTTCAGAAAAAGAACATCAAAAATGTTGTAAGGGGAGCCATTCTGGTAATTCCCACAGTCATATAAAATTAGTTGCCATCCGTTGAAGAATAATACCCCAACTTAATAGCACTTTCTGTGATTAGAGGAAAGAGAGTCACTCAAGTTGAAGGATAATTCTCAATGAACTTGATACGGAGGAAATTGACCAGAGGAAATTATAGAGAAAGAACAGACACAGATCACACTACCCCAAAGAGAAGCACTTATGAACATTGAAATCAATCAACGCTTCACTTTAAGGTAATGTAAGTGTGGGATTTAGTGGCCCATGACAAACACAATGTGTATAAATAACAGATGTAAAAGTCACAGAAGACTACCCCAACAAGTAGCACTTACTCTGTTATAAGGACAAGCCAATGCCATTGTTAGGGTACCGATCGCAACAATCCAAAGACAGATTTGGTTGGGACTCTCCGTGCAAACATTGCACCTAAATGCAGGTACATTTACTACAGGCAGTGTCAAATGCAAAGAATATTGCTAACACTGGTCAAATATAGAGAAGGAACAGACAGACCACACTGCCCCAAAGACAAGCACTGAAGAACATTGAAATCAATCAAGGCTTCAATTTAAAGCAATGTAATAGTGGAATTTTGAATCACATGACAAACACAATGTGTATGAATAACAGATGTAAAAGTCACAGAAGACTACCCCAACAAGTAGCACTTACTCTGTTATAAGGACAAGCCAATGCCATTGTTAGGGTACCGATCGCAACAATCCAAAGACAGATTTGGTTGGGACTCTCCGTGCAAACATTGCACCTAAATGCAGGTACATTTACTACAGGCAGTGTAAAATGCAAAGAAGATTGCTAACACTGGTCAAATATAGAGAAGGAACAGACTGATCACACTGCCCCAAAGAGAAGCACTTATAAACATTGAAATCAATCAATGCTTCACTGTAAGGTCATGTAAGTGTGGGATTTAGAGGCCCATGACAAATGACATGTGTATGAATGACAGATGTAAAAGTCACAGAAGACTACCCCAACAAGTAGCACTTACTCTGTTATAAGGACAAGCCAATGCCATTGTTAGGGTACCGATCGCAACAATCCAAAGACAGATTTGGTTGGGACTCTCCGTGCAAACATTGCACGTAAATGCAGGTACATTTACTACAGGCAGTGTAAAATGCAAAGAAGATTGCTAACACTGGTCAAATATAGAAAAGGAAGAGACAGACCACACTGCCCCAAGACAAGCACTGAAGAACATTGAAATCAATCAAGGCTTCAATTTAAAGCAATGTAATAGTGGAATTTAGAAGCACATGACAAACACAATGTGTATGAATAACAGATGTAAAAGTCACAGAAGACTACCCCAACAAGTAGCACTTACTCTGTTATAAGTACAAGCCAATGCCATTGTTAGGGTACCGATCGCAACAATCCAAAGGCAGAATTAGTTGGGACTCTTAGTGCAAACATTGCACCTAAATGCAGGTACATTTACTACAGGCAGTGTAAAATGCAAAGAAGATTGCTAACACAGGTCAAATATAGAGAATGAACAGACAGATCACACTGCCCCCAAAGACAAGCACTGAAGAACATTGAAATCAATCAAGGCTTCAATTTAAAGCAATGTAATAGTGGAATTTAGAAGCACATGACAAACACAATGTGTATGAATAACAGATGTAAAAGTCACAGAAGACTACCCCAACAAGTAGCACTTACTCTGGTATAAGTACAAGCCAATGCCATTGTTAGGGTACCGATCGCAACAATCCAAAGGCAGAATTAGTTGGGACTCTTAGTGCAAACATTGCACCAAATACAGGTATATTTACTACAGGCAGTGTCAAATGCAAAGACGATTGCTAACACTGGTCAAATATAGAAAAGGAAGAGACAGACCACACTGCCCCAAAGACAAGCACTGAAGAACATTGAAATCAATCAAGGCTTCAATTTAAAGTAATATAATAGTGGGATTTTGAAGCACATGACAAACACAATGTGTATAAATAACAGATGTAAAAGTCACAGAAGACTACCCCAACAAGTAGCACTTACTCTTTTATAAGGACAAGTCAATGCCATTGTTAGGGTACCGATCGCAACGATCCAAAGATAGATTTAGTTGGGACTCTCAGTGCAAACATTGCACCTAAATGCAGGTACATTTACTACAGGCAGTGTAAAATACAAAGAAGATTGCTAACACTGGTCAAATATCGAGAAGGAACAGACAGATCACACTGCCCCAAAGACAAGCACTGAAGAACATTGAAATCAATCAAGGCTTCACTGTAAGGTCATGTAAGTGTGGGATTTAGAGGCCCATGACAAATGACATGTGTATGAATAACAGATGTAAAAGTCACAGAAGACTACCCCAACAAGTAGCACTTACTCTTTTATAAGGACAAGTCAATGCCATTGTTAGGGTACCGATCGCAACGATCCAAAGATAGATTTAGTTGGGACTCTCAGTGCAAACATTGCACCTAAATGCAGGTACATTTACTACAGGCAGTGTAAAATGCAAAGAAGATTGCTAACACTGGTCAAATATAGAAAAGGAAGAGACAGACCACACCGCCCCAAAGACAAGCACTGAAGAACATTGAAATCAATCAAGGCTTCAATTTAAAGCAATGCAATAGTGGAATTTAGAAGCACATGACAAACACAATATGTATAAATAACAGATGTAAAAGTCACAAAAAACTACCCCAACAAGCAGCACTTACTCTGTTATAAGGACAAGCCAATACCATTGTTAGGGTACCGATCGCAACAATCCAAAGACAGATTTAGTTGGGACTCTCCGTGCAAACATTGCACCTAAATGCAGGTATATTTACTACAGGCAGTGTAAAATGCAAAGAAGATTGCTAACACTGGTCAAATATAGAGAAGGAACAGACTGATCACACTGCCCCAAAGACAAGCACTGAAGAACATTGAAATCAATCAAGGCTTCAATTTAAAGCAATGTAATAGTGGAATTTAGAAGCACATGACAAACACAATGTGTATGAATAACAGATGTAAAAGTCACAGAAGACTACCCCAACAAGTAGCACTTACTCTGTTATAAGTACAAGCCAATGCCATTGTTAGGGTACCGATCGCAACAATCCAAAGGCAGAATTAGTTGGGACTCTTAGTGCAAACATTGCACCAAATACAGGTATATTTACTACAGGCAGTGTCAAATGCAAAGACGATTGCTAACACTGGTCAAATATAGAAAAGGAAGAGACAGACCACACTGCCCCAAAGACAAGCACTGAAGAACATTGAAATCAATCAAGGCTTCAATTTAAAGTAATATAATAGTGGGATTTTGAAGCACATGACAAACACAATGTGTATAAATAACAGATGTAAAAGTCACAGAAGACTACCCCAACAAGTAGCACTTACTCTTTTATAAGGACAAGTCAATGCCATTGTTAGGGTACCGATCGCAACGATCCAAAGATAGATTTAGTTGGGACTCTCAGTGCAAACATTGCACCTAAATGCAGGTACATTTACTACAGGCAGTGTAAAATACAAAGAAGATTGCTAACACTGGTCAAATATCGAGAAGGAACAGACAGATCACACTGCCCCAAAGACAAGCACTGAAGAACATTGAAATCAATCAAGGCTTCACTGTAAGGTCATGTAAGTGTGGGATTTAGAGGCCCATGACAAATGACATGTGTATGAATAACAGATGTAAAAGTCACAGAAGACTACCCCAACAAGTAGCACTTACTCTTTTATAAGGACAAGTCAATGCCATTGTTAGGGTACCGATCGCAACGATCCAAAGATAGATTTAGTTGGGACTCTCAGTGCAAACATTGCACCTAAATGCAGGTACATTTACTACAGGCAGTGTAAAATGCAAAGAAGATTGCTAACACTGGTCAAATATAGAAAAGGAAGAGACAGACCACACCGCCCCAAAGACAAGCACTGAAGAACATTGAAATCAATCAAGGCTTCAATTTAAAGCAATGCAATAGTGGAATTTAGAAGCACATGACAAACACAATATGTATAAATAACAGATGTAAAAGTCACAAAAAACTACCCCAACAAGCAGCACTTACTCTGTTATAAGGACAAGCCAATACCATTGTTAGGGTACCGATCGCAACAATCCAAAGACAGATTTAGTTGGGACTCTCCGTGCAAACATTGCACCTAAATGCAGGTATATTTACTACAGGCAGTGTAAAATGCAAAGAAGATTGCTAACACTGGTCAAATATAGAGAAGGAACAGACTGATCACACTGCCCCAAAGACAAGCACTGAAGAACATTGAAATCAATCAAGGCTTCAATTTAAAGCAATGTAATAGTGGAATTTAGAAGCACATGACAAACACAATGTGTATGAATAACAGATGTAAAAGTCACAGAAGACTACCCCAACAAGTAGCACTTACTCTGTTATAAGTACAAGCCAATGCCATTGTTAGGGTACCGATCGCAACAATCCAAAGGCAGAATTAGTTGGGACTCTTAGTGCAAACATTGCACCAAATACAGGTATATTTACTACAGGCAGTGTCAAATGCAAAGACGATTGCTAACACTGGTCAAATATAGAAAAGGAAGAGACAGACCACACTGCCCCAAAGACAAGCACTGAAGAACATTGAAATCAATCAAGGCTTCAATTTAAAGTAATATAATAGTGGGATTTTGAAGCACATGACAAACACAATGTGTATAAATAACAGATGTAAAAGTCACAGAAGACTACCCCAACAAGTAGCACTTACTCTTTTATAATGACAAGTCAATGCCATTGTTAGGGTACCGATCGCAACGATCCAAAGATAGATTTAGTTGGGACTCTCAGTGCAAACATTGCACCTAAATGCAGGTACATTTACTACAGGCAGTGTAAAATACAAAGAAGATTGCTAACACTGGTCAAATATCGAGAAGGAACAGACAGATCACACTGCCCCAAAGACAAGCACTGAAGAACATTGAAATCAATCAAGGCTTCACTGTAAGGTCATGTAAGTGTGGGATTTAGAGGCCCATGACAAATGACATGTGTATGAATAACAGATGTAAAAGTCACAGAAGACTACCCCAACAAGTAGCACTTACTCTGTTATAAGGACAAGCCAATGCCATTGTTAGGGTACCGATCGCAACAATCCAAAGACAGATTTGGTTGGGACTCTCCGTGCAAACATTGCACCTAAATGCAGGTACATTTACTACAGGTAGTGTAAAATGCAAAGAAGATTGCTAACACTGGTCAAATATAGAGAAGGAACAGACAGATCACACTGCCCCAAAGACAAGCACTGAAGAACATTGAAATCAATCAAGGCTTCAATTTAAAGCAATGTAATAGTGGAATTTAGAAGCACATGACAAACATAATGTGTATGAATGACAGATGTAAAAGTCACAGAAGACTACCCCAACAAGTAGCACTTACTCTGTTATAAGGACAAGCCAATGCCATTGTTAGGGTACCGATCGCAACAATCCAAAGACAGATTTGGTTGGGACTCTCCGTGCAAACATTGCACCTAAATGCAGGTACATTTACTACAGGCAGTGTAAAATGCAAAGAAGATTGCTAACACTGGTCAAATATAGAGAAGGAACAGACAGATCACACTGCCCCAAAGACAAGCACTGAAGAACATTGAAATCAATCAAGGCTTCAATTTAAAGCAATGTAATAGTGGAATTTAGAAGCACATGACAAACACAATGTGTATAAATAACAGATGTAAAAGTCACAGAAGACTACCCCAACAAGTAGCACTTACTCTTTTATAAGGACAAGTCAATGCCATTGTTAGGGTACCGATCGCAACGATCCAAAGATAGATTTAGTTGGGACTCTCAGTGCAAACATTGCACCTAAATGCAGGTACATTTACTACAGGCAGTGTAAAATACAAAGAAGATTGCTAACACTGGTCAAATATCGAGAAGGAACAGACAGATCACACTGCCCCAAAGACAAGCACTGAAGAACATTGAAATCAATCAAGGCTTCACTGTAAGGTCATGTAAGTGTGGGATTTAGAGGCCCATGACAAATGACATGTGTATGAATAACAGATGTAAAAGTCACAGAAGACTACCCCAACAAGTAGCACTTACTCTGTTATAAGGACAAGCCAATGCCATTGTTAGGGTACCGATCAACAATCCAAAGACAGATTTGGTTGGGACTCTCCGTGCAAACATTGCACCTAAATGCAGGTACATTTACTACAGGCAGTGTAAAATGCAAAGAAGATTGCTAACACTGGTCAAATATAGAGAAGGAACAGACAGATCACACTGCCCCAAAGACAAGCACTGAAGAACATTGAAATCAATCAAGGCTTCAATTTAAAGCAATGTAATAGTGGAATTTAGAAACACATGACAAACATAATGTGTATGAATAACAGATGTAAAAGTCACAGAAGACTACCCCAACAAGTAGCACTTACTCTGTTATAAGGACAAGCCAATGCCATTGTTAGGGTACCGATCGCAACAATCCAAAGACAGATTTGGTTGGGACTCTCCGTGCAAACATTGCACCTAAATGCAGGTACATTTACTACAGGCAGTGTAAAATGCAAAGAAGATTGCTAACACTGGTCAAATATAGAGAAGGAACAGACAGATCACACTGCCCCAAAGACAAGCACTGAAGAACATTGAAATCAATCAAGGCTTCAATTTAAAGCAATGTAATAGTGGAATTTAGAAGCACATGACAAACACAATGTGTATAAATAACAGATGTAAAAGTCACAGAAGACTACCCCAACAAGTAGCACTTACTCTTTTATAAGGACAAGTCAATGCCATTGTTAGGGTACCGATCGCAACGATCCAAAGATAGATTTAGTTGGGACTCTCAGTGCAAACATTGCACCTAAATGCAGGTACATTTACTACAGGCAGTGTAAAATACAAAGAAGATTGCTAACACTGGTCAAATATCGAGAAGGAACAGACAGATCACACTGCCCCAAAGACAAGCACTGAAGAACATTGAAATCAATCAAGGCTTCACTGTAAGGTCATGTAAGTGTGGGATTTAGAGGCCCATGACAAATGACATGTGTATGAATAACAGATGTAAAAGTCACAGAAGACTACCCCAACAAGTAGCACTTACTCTGTTATAAGGACAAGCCAATGCCATTGTTAGGGTACCGATCAACAATCCAAAGACAGATTTGGTTGGGACTCTCCGTGCAAACATTGCACCTAAATGCAGGTACATTTACTACAGGCAGTGTAAAATGCAAAGAAGATTGCTAACACTGGTCAAATATAGAGAAGGAACAGACAGATCACACTGCCCCAAAGACAAGCACTGAAGAACATTGAAATCAATCAAGGCTTCAATTTAAAGCAATGTAATAGTGGAATTTAGAAACACATGACAAACATAATGTGTATGAATAACAGATGTAAAAGTCACAGAAGACTACCCCAACAAGTAGCACTTACTCTGTTATAAGGACAAGCCAATGCCATTGTTAGGGTACCGATCGCAACAATCCAAAGACAGATTTGGTTGGGACTCTCCGTGCAAACATTGCACCTAAATGCAGGTACATTTACTACAGGTAGTGTAAAATGCAAAGAAGATTGCTAACACTGGTCAAATATAGAGAAGGAACAGACAGATCACACTGCCCCAAAGACAAGCACTGAAGAACATTGAAATCAATCAAGGCTTCAATTTAAAGCAATGTAATAGTGGAATTTAGAAGCACATGACAAACACAATGTGTATGAATAACAGATGTAAAAGTCACAGAAGACTACCCCAACAAGTAGCACTTACTCTGTTATAAGGACACGCCAATGCCATTGTTAAGGTACCAATCCCAACCAATTTTAAAGACCTGTGATATGACCTGCCCACCAAATGATCACTTACTGTTGATTCCATGAAGTCCATCTTCCTCTAGAGACATGTTCCTGAGTATTTCTTATATCAAGGAGCTGCCCTCAACTCCCAGGAAGAACTTAAGATTGGTTCATGTTCAGCAAACACAACCACTCCCATGTCGGTAAATGCTGTGCTGTGAACGACTCAGGTACTTAAGCTTGACGAGTGCTCTGCCTTTATCTAAGGTTCGTCATTTTAATCAAGAGAAACTATTTCACACATTCAAAACATTAGGATTGAGAGGAGTTTTGGTTCTCTGCCTTAAAGGCCCAATTATTTGAATGGTCTACTAGACTTGAGTCTTTTCCGATGCAAAAACAGCAGTTACAGAGGGGCAAACTTCATACAGCACTCATTCTATATAGAGTTTCTAGACAACTATTGTAACCTATTGTAAATACATGCAAACTTAATGGAGCATGCAGGCAATGTGTGGTTCCCAATAACTTGATACTCTAACAAAGTTCAATTAACTTCAGAAAAAGAACATCAAAAATGTATCTTGTAAGGGGAGCCATTCTGGTAATTCCCACAGTCATATAAAATTAGTTGCCATCCGTTGAAGAATAATACCCCAACTTAATAGCACTTTCTGTGATTAGAGGAAAGAGTCACTCAAGTTGAAGGATAATTCTCAATGAACTTGATACGGAGGAAATTGACCAGAGGAAATTATAGAGAAAGAACAGACACAGATCACACTACCCCAAAGAGAAGCACTTATGAACATTGAAATCAATCAACGCTTCACTTTAAGGTAATGTCCCCCAACTTAATAGCACTTTCTGTGATTAGAGAAAAGAGAGTCACTCAAGTTGAAGGATAATTCTCAATGAACTTGATACGGAGGAAATTGACCAGAGGAAATTATAGAGAAAGAACAGACACAGATCACACTACCCCAAAGAGAAGCACTTATAAACATTGAAATCAATCAATGCTTCACTGTAAGGTCATGTAAGTGTGGGATTTAGAGGCCCATGACAAATGACATGTGTATGAATGACAGATGTAAAAGTCACAGAAGACTACCCCAACAAGTAGCACTTACTCTGTTATAAGGACAAGCCAATGCCATTGTTAGGGTACCGATCGCAACAATCCAAAGACAGATTTGGTTGGGACTCTCCGTGCAAACATTGCACCTAAATGCAGGTACATTTACTACAGGCAGTGTAAAATGCAAAGAAGATTGCTAACACTGGTCAAATATAGAGAAGGAACAGACAGATCACACTGCCCCAAAGACAAGCACTGAAGAACATTGAAATCAATCAAGGCTTCACTGTAAGGTCATGTAAGTGTGGGATTTAGAGGCCCATGACAAATGACATGTGTATGAATAACAGATGTAAAAGTCACAGAAGACTACCCCAACAAGTAGCACTTACTCTGTTATAAGGACAAGCCAATGCCATTGTTAGGGTACCGATCGCAACAATCCAAAGACAGATTTGGTTGGGACTCTCCGTGCAAACATTGCACCTAAATGCAGGTACATTTACTACAGGCAGTGTAAAATGCAAAGAAGATTGCTAACACTGGTCAAATATAGAAAAGGAAGAGACAGACCACACTGCCCCAAGACAAGCACTGAAGAACATTGAAATCAATCAAGGCTTCAATTTAAAGCAATGTAATAGTGGAATTTAGAAGGACATGACAAACACAATGTGTATGAATAACAGATGTAAAAGTCACAGAAGACTACCCCAACAAGTAGCACTTACTCTGTTATAAGGACAAGCCAATGCCATTGTTAAGGTACCGATTCCAACCAATTTTAAAGACCTGTATATGACCTGCCCACCAAATGATCACTTACTGTTGATTCCATGAAGTCCATCTTCCTCTAGAGACATGTTCCTGAGTATTTCTTATAACAAGGAGCTGCCCTCAACTCCCAGGAAGAACTTAAGATTGGTTCATGTTCAGCAACCACAACCACTCCCACGTCGGTAAATGCTGTGCTGTGAACGACTCAGGTACTTAAGCTTGACGAGTGCTCTGCCTTTATCTAAGGTTCGTCATTTTAATCAAGAGAAACTATTTCACACATTCAAAACATTAGGATTGAGAGGAGTTTTGGTTCTCTGCCTTAAAGGCCCAATTATTTGAATGGTCTACTAGACTTGAGTCTTTTCCGATGCAAAAACAGCAGTTACAGACAAGCAAACTTCATACAGCACTCATTCTATATAGAGTTTCTAGACAACTATTGTAACCTATTGTAAATACATGCAAACTTAATAGAGCATGCAGGCAATATGTGGTTCCCAATAACTTGATACTCTAACAAAGTTCAATTAACTTCAGAAAAAGAACATCAAAAATGTTGTAAGGGGAGCCATTCTGGTAATTCCCACAGTCATATAAAATTAGTTGCCATCCGTTGAAGAATAATACCCCAACTTAATAGCACTTTCTGTGATTAGAGGAAAGAGAGTCACTCAAGTTGAAGGATAATTCTCAATGAACTTGATACGGAGGAAATTGACCAGAGGAAATTATAGAGAAAGAACAGACACAGATCACACTACCCCAAAGAGAAGCACTTATGAACATTGAAATCAATCAACGCTTCACTTTAAGGTAATGTAAGTGTGGGATTTAGTGGCCCATGACAAACACAATGTGTATAAATAACAGATGTAAAAGTCACAGAAGACTACCCCAACAAGTAGCACTTACTCTGTTATAAGGACAAGCCAATGCCATTGTTAGGGTACCGATCGCAACAATCCAAAGACAGATTTGGTTGGGACTCTCCGTGCAAACATTGCACCTAAATGCAGGTACATTTACTACAGGCAGTGTAAAATGCAAAGAAGATTGCTAACACAGGTCAAATATAGAGAATGAACAGACAGATCACACTGCCCCCAAAGACAAGCACTGAAGAACATTGAAATCAATCAAGGCTTCAATTTAAAGCAATGTAATAGTGGAATTTAGAAGCACATGACAAACACAATGTGTATGAATAACAGATGTAAAAGTCACAGAAGACTACCCCAACAAGTAGCACTTACTCTGTTATAAGTACAAGCCAATGCCATTGTTAGGGTACCGATCGCAACAATCCAAAGGCAGAATTAGTTGGGACTCTTAGTGCAAACATTGCACCAAATACAGGTATATTTACTACAGGCAGTGTCAAATGCAAAGACGATTGCTAACACTGGTCAAATATAGAAAAGGAAGAGACAGACCACACTGCCCCAAAGACAAGCACTGAAGAACATTGAAATCAATCAAGGCTTCAATTTAAAGTAATATAATAGTGGGATTTTGAAGCACATGACAAACACAATGTGTATAAATAACAGATGTAAAAGTCACAGAAGACTACCCCAACAAGTAGCACTTACTCTTTTATAAGGACAAGTCAATGCCATTGTTAGGGTACCGATCGCAACGATCCAAAGATAGATTTAGTTGGGACTCTCAGTGCAAACATTGCACCTAAATGCAGGTACATTTACTACAGGCAGTGTAAAATACAAAGAAGATTGCTAACACTGGTCAAATATCGAGAAGGAACAGACAGATCACACTGCCCCAAAGACAAGCACTGAAGAACATTGAAATCAATCAAGGCTTCACTGTAAGGTCATGTAAGTGTGGGATTTAGAGGCCCATGACAAATGACATGTGTATGAATAACAGATGTAAAAGTCACAGAAGACTACCCCAACAAGTAGCACTTACTCTTTTATAAGGACAAGTCAATGCCATTGTTAGGGTACCGATCGCAATGATCCAAAGATAGATTTAGTTGGGACTCTCAGTGCAAACATTGCACCTAAATGCAGGTACATTTACTACAGGCAGTGTAAAATGCAAAGAAGATTGCTAACACTGGTCAAATATAGAAAAGGAAGAGACAGACCACACCGCCCCAAAGACAAGCACTGAAGAACATTGAAATCAATCAAGGCTTCAATTTAAAGCAATGCAATAGTGGAATTTAGAAGCACATGACAAACACAATATGTATAAATAACAGATGTAAAAGTCACAAAAAACTACCCCAACAAGCAGCACTTACTCTGTTATAAGGACAAGCCAATACCATTGTTAGGGTACCGATCGCAACAATCCAAAGACAGATTTAGTTGGGACTCTCCGTGCAAACATTGCACCTAAATGCAGGTATATTTACTACAGGCAGTGTAAAATGCAAAGAAGATTGCTAACACTGGTCAAATATAGAGAAGGAACAGACTGATCACACTGCCCCAAAGACAAGCACTGAAGAACATTGAAATCAATCAAGGCTTCAATTTAAAGCAATGTAATAGTGGAATTTAGAAGCACATGACAAACACAATGTGTATGAATAACAGATGTAAAAGTCACAGAAGACTACCCCAACAAGTAGCACTTACTCTGTTATAAGTACAAGCCAATGCCATTGTTAGGGTACCGATCGCAACAATCCAAAGGCAGAATTAGTTGGGACTCTTAGTGCAAACATTGCACCTAAATGCAGGTACATTTACTACAGGCAGTGTAAAATGTAAAGAAGATTGCTAACACAGGTCAAATATAGAGAATGAACAGACAGATCACACTGCCCCCAAAGACAAGCACTGAAGAACATTGAAATCAATCAAGGCTTCAATTTAAAGCAATGTAATAGTGGAATTTAGAAGCACATGACAAACACAATGTGTATGAATAACAGATGTAAAAGTCACAGAAGACTACCCCAACAAGTAGCACTTACTCTGTTATAAGTACAAGCCAATGCCATTGTTAGGGTACCGATCGCAACAATCCAAAGGCAGAATTATTTGGGACTCTTAGTGCAAACATTGCACCAAATACAGGTATATTTACTACAGGCAGTGTCAAATGCAAAGACGATTGCTAACACTGGTCAAATATAGAAAAGGAAGAGACAGACCACACTGCCCCAAAGACAAGCACTGAAGAACATTGAAATCAATCAAGGCTTCAATTTAAAGTAATATAATAGTGGGATTTTGAAGCACATGACAAACACAATGTGTATAAATAACAGATGTAAAAGTCACAGAAGACTACCCCAACAAGTAGCACTTACTCTTTTATAAGGACAAGTCAATGCCATTGTTAGGGTACCGATCGCAACGATCCAAAGATAGATTTAGTTGGGACTCTCAGTGCAAACATTGCACCTAAATGCAGGTACATTTACTACAGGCAGTGTAAAATACAAAGAAGATTGCTAACACTGGTCAAATATCGAGAAGGAACAGACAGATCACACTGCCCCAAAGACAAGCACTGAAGAACATTGAAATCAATCAAGGCTTCACTGTAAGGTCATGTAATAGTGGAATTTAGAAGCACATGACAAACACAATGTGTATGAATAACAGATGTAAAAGTCACAGAAGACTACCCCAACAAGTAGCACTTACTCTGTTATAAGTACAAGCCAATGCCATTGTTAGGGTACCGATCGCAACAATCCAAAGGCAGAATTAGTTGGGACTCTTAGTGCAAACATTGCACCTAAATGCAGGTACATTTACTACAGGCAGTGTAAAATGTAAAGAAGATTGCTAACACAGGTCAAATATAGAGAATGAACAGACAGATCACACTGCCCCCAAAGACAAGCACTGAAGAACATTGAAATCAATCAAGGCTTCAATTTAAAGCAATGTAATAGTGGAATTTAGAAGCACATGACAAACACAATGTGTATGAATAACAGATGTAAAAGTCACAGAAGACTACCCCAACAAGTAGCACTTACTCTGTTATAAGTACAAGCCAATGCCATTGTTAGGGTACCGATCGCAACAATCCAAAGGCAGAATTAGTTGGGACTCTTAGTGCAAACATTGCACCAAATACAGGTATATTTACTACAGGCAGTGTCAAATGCAAAGACGATTGCTAACACTGGTCAAATATAGAAAAGGAAGAGACAGACCACACTGCCCCAAAGACAAGCACTGAAGAACATTGAAATCAATCAACGCTTCACTTTCAGGTAATGTAAGTGTGGGATTTAGTGGGCCATGACAAACACAATGTGTATAAATAACAGATGTAAAAGTCACAGAAAACTACCCCAACAAGTAGCACTTACTCTTTTATAAGGACAAGCCAATGCCATTGTTAGGGTACCGATCGCAACAATCCAAAGACAGATTTAGTTTGGACTCTCAGTGCAAACATTGCACCTAAATGCAGGTATATTTACTACAGGCAGTGTAAAATGCAAAGAAGATTGCTAACACTGGTCAAATATAGAAAAGGAACAGACTGATCACACTGCCCCAAAGACAAGCACTGAAGAACATTGAAATCAATCAAGGCTTCAATTTAAAGCAATGTAATAGTGGAATTTAGAAGCACATGACAAACACAATGTGTATGAATAACAGATGTAAAAGTCACAGAAGACTACCCCAACAAGTAGCACTTACTCTGTTATAAGTACAAGCCAATGCCATTGTTAGGGTACCGATCGCAACAATCCAAAGGCAGAATTAGTTGGGACTCTTAGTGCAAACATTGCACCTAAATGCAGGTACATTTACTACAGGCAGTGTAAAATGCAAAGAAGATTGCTAACACAGGTCAAATATAGAGAATGAACAGACAGATCACACTGCCCCCAAAGACAAGCACTGAAGAACATTGAAATCAATCAAGGCTTCAATTTAAAGCAATGTAATAGTGGAATTTAGAAGCACATGACAAACACAATGTGTATGAATAACAGATGTAAAAGTCACAGAAGACTACCCCAACAAGTAGCACTTACTCTGTTATAAGTACAAGCCAATGCCATTGTTAGGGTACCGATCGCAACAATCCAAAGGCAGAATTAGTTGGGACTCTTAGTGCAAACATTGCACCAAATACAGGTATATTTACTACAGGCAGTGTCAAATGCAAAGACGATTGCTAACACTGGTCAAATATAGAAAAGGAAGAGACAGACCACACTGCCCCAAAGACAAGCACTGAAGAACATTGAAATCAATCAAGGCTTCAATTTAAAGTAATATAATAGTGGGATTTTGAAGCACATGACAAACACAATGTGTATAAATAACAGATGTAAAAGTCACAGAAGACTACCCCAACAAGTAGCACTTACTCTTTTATAAGGACAAGTCAATGCCATTGTTAGGGTACCGATCGCAACGATCCAAAGATAGATTTAGTTGGGACTCTCAGTGCAAACATTGCACCTAAATGCAGGTACATTTACTACAGGCAGTGTAAAATACAAAGAAGATTGCTAACACTGGTCAAATATCGAGAAGGAACAGACAGATCACACTGCCCCAAAGACAAGCACTGAAGAACATTGAAATCAATCAAGGCTTCACTGTAAGGTCATGTAAGTGTGGGATTTAGAGGCCCATGACAAATGACATGTGTATGAATAACAGATGTAAAAGTCACAGAAGACTACCCCAACAAGTAGCACTTACTCTTTTATAAGGACAAGTCAATGCCATTGTTAGGGTACCGATCGCAACGATCCAAAGATAGATTTAGTTGGGACTCTCAGTGCAAACATTGCACCTAAATGCAGGTACATTTACTACAGGCAGTGTAAAATGCAAAGAAGATTGCTAACACTGGTCAAATATAGAAAAGGAAGAGACAGACCACACCGCCCCAAAGACAAGCACTGAAGAACATTGAAATCAATCAAGGCTTCAATTTAAAGCAATGCAATAGTGGAATTTAGAAGCACATGACAAACACAATATGTATAAATAACAGATGTAAAAGTCACAAAAAACTACCCCAACAAGCAGCACTTACTCTGTTATAAGGACAAGCCAATACCATTGTTAGGGTACCGATCGCAACAATCCAAAGACAGATTTAGTTGGGACTCTCCGTGCAAACATTGCACCTAAATGCAGGTATATTTACTACAGGCAGTGTAAAATGCAAAGAAGATTGCTAACACTGGTCAAATATAGAGAAGGAACAGACTGATCACACTGCCCCAAAGACAAGCACTGAAGAACATTGAAATCAATCAAGGCTTCAATTTAAAGCAATGTAATAGTGGAATTTAGAAGCACATGACAAACACAATGTGTATGAATAACAGATGTAAAAGTCACAGAAGACTACCCCAACAAGTAGCACTTACTCTGTTATAAGTACAAGCCAATGCCATTGTTAGGGTACCGATCGCAACAATCCAAAGGCAGAATTAGTTGGGACTCTTAGTGCAAACATTGCACCTAAATGCAGGTACATTTACTACAGGCAGTGTAAAATGTAAAGAAGATTGCTAACACAGGTCAAATATAGAGAATGAACAGACAGATCACACTGCCCCCAAAGACAAGCACTGAAGAACATTGAAATCAATCAAGGCTTCAATTTAAAGCAATGTAATAGTGGAATTTAGAAGCACATGACAAACACAATGTGTATGAATAACAGATGTAAAAGTCACAGAAGACTACCCCAACAAGTAGCACTTACTCTGTTATAAGTACAAGCCAATGCCATTGTTAGGGTACCGATCGCAACAATCCAAAGGCAGAATTAGTTGGGACTCTTAGTGCAAACATTGCACCAAATACAGGTATATTTACTACAGGCAGTGTCAAATGCAAAGACGATTGCTAACACTGGTCAAATATAGAAAAGGAAGAGACAGACCACACTGCCCCAAAGACAAGCACTGAAGAACATTGAAATCAATCAAGGCTTCAATTTAAAGTAATATAATAGTGGGATTTTGAAGCACATGACAAACACAATGTGTATAAATAACAGATGTAAAAGTCACAGAAGACTACCCCAACAAGTAGCACTTACTCTTTTATAAGGACAAGTCAATGCCATTGTTAGGGTACCGATCGCAACGATCCAAAGATAGATTTAGTTGGGACTCTCAGTGCAAACATTGCACCTAAATGCAGGTACATTTACTACAGGCAGTGTAAAATACAAAGAAGATTGCTAACACTGGTCAAATATCGAGAAGGAACAGACAGATCACACTGCCCCAAAGACAAGCACTGAAGAACATTGAAATCAATCAAGGCTTCACTGTAAGGTCATGTAAGTGTGGGATTTAGAGGCCCATGACAAATGACATGTGTATGAATAACAGATGTAAAAGTCACAGAAGACTACCCCAACAAGTAGCACTTACTCTGTTATAAGGACAAGCCAATGCCATTGTTAGGGTACCGATCAACAATCCAAAGACAGATTTGGTTGGGACTCTCCGTGCAAACATTGCACCTAAATGCAGGTACATTTACTACAGGCAGTGTAAAATGCAAAGAAGATTGCTAACACTGGTCAAATATAGAGAAGGAACAGACAGATCACACTGCCCCAAAGACAAGCACTGAAGAACATTGAAATCAATCAAGGCTTCAATTTAAAGCAATGTAATAGTGGAATTTAGAAGCACATGACAAACACAATGTGTATAAATAACAGATGTAAAAGTCACAGAAGACTACCCCAACAAGTAGCACTTACTCTTTTATAAGGACAAGTCAATGCCATTGTTAGGGTACCGATCGCAACGATCCAAAGATAGATTTAGTTGGGACTCTCAGTGCAAACATTGCACCTAAATGCAGGTACATTTACTACAGGCAGTGTAAAATACAAAGAAGATTGCTAACACTGGTCAAATATCGAGAAGGAACAGACAGATCACACTGCCCCAAAGACAAGCACTGAAGAACATTGAAATCAATCAAGGCTTCACTGTAAGGTCATGTAAGTGTGGGATTTAGAGGCCCATGACAAATGACATGTGTATGAATAACAGATGTAAAAGTCACAGAAGACTACCCCAACAAGTAGCACTTACTCTGTTATAAGGACAAGCCAATGCCATTGTTAGGGTACCGATCAACAATCCAAAGACAGATTTGGTTGGGACTCTCCGTGCAAACATTGCACCTAAATGCAGGTACATTTACTACAGGCAGTGTAAAATGCAAAGAAGATTGCTAACACTGGTCAAATATAGAGAAGGAACAGACAGATCACACTGCCCCAAAGACAAGCACTGAAGAACATTGAAATCAATCAAGGCTTCAATTTAAAGCAATGTAATAGTGGAATTTAGAAACACATGACAAACATAATGTGTATGAATAACAGATGTAAAAGTCACAGAAGACTACCCCAACAAGTAGCACTTACTCTGTTATAAGGACAAGCCAATGCCATTGTTAGGGTACCGATCGCAACAATCCAAAGACAGATTTGGTTGGGACTCTCCGTGCAAACATTGCACCTAAATGCAGGTACATTTACTACAGGTAGTGTAAAATGCAAAGAAGATTGCTAACACTGGTCAAATATAGAGAAGGAACAGACAGATCACACTGCCCCAAAGACAAGCACTGAAGAACATTGAAATCAATCAAGGCTTCAATTTAAAGCAATGTAATAGTGGAATTTAGAAGCACATGACAAACACAATGTGTATGAATAACAGATGTAAAAGTCACAGAAGACTACCCCAACAAGTAGCACTTACTCTGTTATAAGGACACGCCAATGCCATTGTTAAGGTACCAATCCCAACCAATTTTAAAGACCTGTATATGACCTGCCCACCAAATGATCACTTACTGTTGATTCCATGAAGTCCATCTTCCTCTAGAGACATGTTCCTGAGTATTTCTTATATCAAGGAGCTGCCCTCAACTCCCAGGAAGAACTTAAGATTGGTTCATGTTCAGCAAACACAACCACTCCCATGTCGGTAAATGCTGTGCTGTGAACGACTCAGGTACTTAAGCTTGACGAGTGCTCTGCCTTTATTTAAGGTTCGTCATTTTAATCAAGAGAAACTATTTCACACATTCAAAACATTAGGATTGAGAGGAGTTTTGGTTCTCTGCCTTAAAGGCCCAATTATTTGAATGGTCTACTAGACTTGAGTCTTTTCCGATGCAAAAACAGCAGTTACAGAGGGGCAAACTTCATACAGCACTCATTCTATATAGAGTTTCTAGACAACTATTGTAACCTATTGTAAATACATGCAAACTTAATGGAGCATGCAGGCAATGTGTGGTTCCCAATAACTTGATACTCTAACAAAGTTCAATTAACTTCAGAAAAAGAACATCAAAAATGTATCTTGTAAGGGGAGCCATTCTGGTAATTCCCACAGTCATATAAAATTAGTTGCCATCCGTTGAAGAATAATACCCCAACTTAATAGCACTTTCTGTGATTAGAGGAAAGAGTCACTCAAGTTGAAGGATAATTCTCAATGAACTTGATACGGAGGAAATTGACCAGAGGAAATTATAGAGAAAGAACAGACACAGATCACACTACCCCAAAGAGAAGCACTTATGAACATTGAAATCAATCAACGCTTCACTTTAAGGTAATGTCCCCCAACTTAATAGCACTTTCTGTGATTAGAGAAAAGAGAGTCACTCAAGTTGAAGGATAATTCTCAATGAACTTGATACGGAGGAAATTGACCAGAGGAAATTATAGAGAAAGAACAGACACAGATCACACTACCCCAAAGAGAAGCACTTATAAACATTGAAATCAATCAATGCTTCACTGTAAGGTCATGTAAGTGTGGGATTTAGAGGCCCATGACAAATGACATGTGTATGAATGACAGATGTAAAAGTCACAGAAGACTACCCCAACAAGTAGCACTTACTCTGTTATAAGGACAAGCCAATGCCATTGTTAGGGTACCGATCGCAACAATCCAAAGACAGATTTGGTTGGGACTCTCCGTGCAAACATTGCACCTAAATGCAGGTACATTTACTACAGGCAGTGTAAAATGCAAAGAAGATTGCTAACACTGGTCAAATATAGAAAAGGAAGAGACAGACCACACTGCCCCAAGACAAGCACTGAAGAACATTGAAATCAATCAAGGCTTCAATTTAAAGCAATGTAATAGTGGAATTTAGAAGGACATGACAAACACAATGTGTATGAATAACAGATGTAAAAGTCACAGAAGACTACCCCAACAAGTAGCACTTACTCTGTTATAAGGACAAGCCAATGCCATTGTTAAGGTACCGATTCCAACCAATTTTAAAGACCTGTATATGACCTGCCCACCAAATGATCACTTACTGTTGATTCCATGAAGTCCATCTTCCTCTAGAGACATGTTCCTGAGTATTTCTTATAACAAGGAGCTGCCCTCAACTCCCAGGAAGAACTTAAGATTGGTTCATGTTCAGCAACCACAACCACTCCCACGTCGGTAAATGCTGTGCTGTGAACGACTCAGGTACTTAAGCTTGACGAGTGCTCTGCCTTTATCTAAGGTTCGTCATTTTAATCAAGAGAAACTATTTCACACATTCAAAACATTAGGATTGAGAGGAGTTTTGGTTCTCTGCCTTAAAGGCCCAATTATTTGAATGGTCTACTAGACTTGAGTCTTTTCCGATGCAAAAACAGCAGTTACAGACAAGCAAACTTCATACAGCACTCATTCTATATAGAGTTTCTAGACAACTATTGTAACCTATTGTAAATACATGCAAACTTAATAGAGCATGCAGGCAATATGTGGTTCCCAATAACTTGATACTCTAACAAAGTTCAATTAACTTCAGAAAAAGAACATCAAAAATGTTGTAAGGGGAGCCATTCTGGTAATTCCCACAGTCATATAAAATTAGTTGCCATCCGTTGAAGAATAATACCCCAACTTAATAGCACTTTCTGTGATTAGAGGAAAGAGAGTCACTCAAGTTGAAGGATAATTCTCAATGAACTTGATACGGAGGAAATTGACCAGAGGAAATTATAGAGAAAGAACAGACACAGATCACACTACCCCAAAGAGAAGCACTTATGAACATTGAAATCAATCAACGCTTCACTTTAAGGTAATGTAAGTGTGGGATTTAGTGGCCCATGACAAACACAATGTGTATAAATAACAGATGTAAAAGTCACAGAAGACTACCCCAACAAGTAGCACTTACTCTGTTATAAGGACAAGCCAATGCCATTGTTAGGGTACCGATCGCAACAATCCAAAGACAGATTTGGTTGGGACTCTCCGTGCAAACATTGCACCTAAATGCAGGTACATTTACTACAGGCAGTGTCAAATGCAAAGAATATTGCTAACACTGGTCAAATATAGAGAAGGAACAGACAGACCACACTGCCCCAAAGACAAGCACTGAAGAACATTGAAATCAATCAAGGCTTCAATTTAAAGCAATGTAATAGTGGAATTTTGAATCACATGACAAACACAATGTGTATGAATAACAGATGTAAAAGTCACAGAAGACTACCCCAACAAGTAGCACTTACTCTGTTATAAGGACAAGCCAATGCCATTGTTAGGGTACCGATCGCAACAATCCAAAGACAGATTTGGTTGGGACTCTCCGTGCAAACATTGCACCTAAATGCAGGTACATTTACTACAGGCAGTGTAAAATGCAAAGAAGATTGCTAACACTGGTCAAATATAGAGAAGGAACAGACTGATCACACTGCCCCAAAGAGAAGCACTTATAAACATTGAAATCAATCAATGCTTCACTGTAAGGTCATGTAAGTGTGGGATTTAGAGGCCCATGACAAATGACATGTGTATGAATGACAGATGTAAAAGTCACAGAAGACTACCCCAACAAGTAGCACTTACTCTGTTATAAGGACAAGCCAATGCCATTGTTAGGGTACCGATCGCAACAATCCAAAGACAGATTTGGTTGGGACTCTCCGTGCAAACATTGCACGTAAATGCAGGTACATTTACTACAGGCAGTGTAAAATGCAAAGAAGATTGCTAACACTGGTCAAATATAGAAAAGGAAGAGACAGACCACACTGCCCCAAGACAAGCACTGAAGAACATTGAAATCAATCAAGGCTTCAATTTAAAGCAATGTAATAGTGGAATTTAGAAGCACATGACAAACACAATGTGTATGAATAACAGATGTAAAAGTCACAGAAGACTACCCCAACAAGTAGCACTTACTCTGTTATAAGTACAAGCCAATGCCATTGTTAGGGTACCGATCGCAACAATCCAAAGGCAGAATTAGTTGGGACTCTTAGTGCAAACATTGCACCTAAATGCAGGTACATTTACTACAGGCAGTGTAAAATGCAAAGAAGATTGCTAACACAGGTCAAATATAGAGAATGAACAGACAGATCACACTGCCCCCAAAGACAAGCACTGAAGAACATTGAAATCAATCAAGGCTTCAATTTAAAGCAATGTAATAGTGGAATTTAGAAGCACATGACAAACACAATGTGTATGAATAACAGATGTAAAAGTCACAGAAGACTACCCCAACAAGTAGCACTTACTCTGGTATAAGTACAAGCCAATGCCATTGTTAGGGTACCGATCGCAACAATCCAAAGGCAGAATTAGTTGGGACTCTTAGTGCAAACATTGCACCAAATACAGGTATATTTACTACAGGCAGTGTCAAATGCAAAGACGATTGCTAACACTGGTCAAATATAGAAAAGGAAGAGACAGACCACACTGCCCCAAAGACAAGCACTGAAGAACATTGAAATCAATCAAGGCTTCAATTTAAAGTAATATAATAGTGGGATTTTGAAGCACATGACAAACACAATGTGTATAAATAACAGATGTAAAAGTCACAGAAGACTACCCCAACAAGTAGCACTTACTCTTTTATAAGGACAAGTCAATGCCATTGTTAGGGTACCGATCGCAACGATCCAAAGATAGATTTAGTTGGGACTCTCAGTGCAAACATTGCACCTAAATGCAGGTACATTTACTACAGGCAGTGTAAAATACAAAGAAGATTGCTAACACTGGTCAAATATCGAGAAGGAACAGACAGATCACACTGCCCCAAAGACAAGCACTGAAGAACATTGAAATCAATCAAGGCTTCACTGTAAGGTCATGTAAGTGTGGGATTTAGAGGCCCATGACAAATGACATGTGTATGAATAACAGATGTAAAAGTCACAGAAGACTACCCCAACAAGTAGCACTTACTCTTTTATAAGGACAAGTCAATGCCATTGTTAGGGTACCGATCGCAACGATCCAAAGATAGATTTAGTTGGGACTCTCAGTGCAAACATTGCACCTAAATGCAGGTACATTTACTACAGGCAGTGTAAAATGCAAAGAAGATTGCTAACACTGGTCAAATATAGAAAAGGAAGAGACAGACCACACCGCCCCAAAGACAAGCACTGAAGAACATTGAAATCAATCAAGGCTTCAATTTAAAGCAATGCAATAGTGGAATTTAGAAGCACATGACAAACACAATATGTATAAATAACAGATGTAAAAGTCACAAAAAACTACCCCAACAAGCAGCACTTACTCTGTTATAAGGACAAGCCAATACCATTGTTAGGGTACCGATCGCAACAATCCAAAGACAGATTTAGTTGGGACTCTCCGTGCAAACATTGCACCTAAATGCAGGTATATTTACTACAGGCAGTGTAAAATGCAAAGAAGATTGCTAACACTGGTCAAATATAGAGAAGGAACAGACTGATCACACTGCCCCAAAGACAAGCACTGAAGAACATTGAAATCAATCAAGGCTTCAATTTAAAGCAATGTAATAGTGGAATTTAGAAGCACATGACAAACACAATGTGTATGAATAACAGATGTAAAAGTCACAGAAGACTACCCCAACAAGTAGCACTTACTCTGTTATAAGTACAAGCCAATGCCATTGTTAGGGTACCGATCGCAACAATCCAAAGGCAGAATTAGTTGGGACTCTTAGTGCAAACATTGCACCAAATACAGGTATATTTACTACAGGCAGTGTCAAATGCAAAGACGATTGCTAACACTGGTCAAATATAGAAAAGGAAGAGACAGACCACACTGCCCCAAAGACAAGCACTGAAGAACATTGAAATCAATCAAGGCTTCAATTTAAAGTAATATAATAGTGGGATTTTGAAGCACATGACAAACACAATGTGTATAAATAACAGATGTAAAAGTCACAGAAGACTACCCCAACAAGTAGCACTTACTCTTTTATAATGACAAGTCAATGCCATTGTTAGGGTACCGATCGCAACGATCCAAAGATAGATTTAGTTGGGACTCTCAGTGCAAACATTGCACCTAAATGCAGGTACATTTACTACAGGCAGTGTAAAATACAAAGAAGATTGCTAACACTGGTCAAATATCGAGAAGGAACAGACAGATCACACTGCCCCAAAGACAAGCACTGAAGAACATTGAAATCAATCAAGGCTTCACTGTAAGGTCATGTAAGTGTGGGATTTAGAGGCCCATGACAAATGACATGTGTATGAATAACAGATGTAAAAGTCACAGAAGACTACCCCAACAAGTAGCACTTACTCTGTTATAAGGACAAGCCAATGCCATTGTTAGGGTACCGATCGCAACAATCCAAAGACAGATTTGGTTGGGACTCTCCGTGCAAACATTGCACCTAAATGCAGGTACATTTACTACAGGTAGTGTAAAATGCAAAGAAGATTGCTAACACTGGTCAAATATAGAGAAGGAACAGACAGATCACACTGCCCCAAAGACAAGCACTGAAGAACATTGAAATCAATCAAGGCTTCAATTTAAAGCAATGTAATAGTGGAATTTAGAAGCACATGACAAACATAATGTGTATGAATGACAGATGTAAAAGTCACAGAAGACTACCCCAACAAGTAGCACTTACTCTGTTATAAGGACAAGCCAATGCCATTGTTAGGGTACCGATCGCAACAATCCAAAGACAGATTTGGTTGGGACTCTCCGTGCAAACATTGCACCTAAATGCAGGTACATTTACTACAGGCAGTGTAAAATGCAAAGAAGATTGCTAACACTGGTCAAATATAGAGAAGGAACAGACAGATCACACTGCCCCAAAGACAAGCACTGAAGAACATTGAAATCAATCAAGGCTTCAATTTAAAGCAATGTAATAGTGGAATTTAGAAGCACATGACAAACACAATGTGTATAAATAACAGATGTAAAAGTCACAGAAGACTACCCCAACAAGTAGCACTTACTCTTTTATAAGGACAAGTCAATGCCATTGTTAGGGTACCGATCGCAACGATCCAAAGATAGATTTAGTTGGGACTCTCAGTGCAAACATTGCACCTAAATGCAGGTACATTTACTACAGGCAGTGTAAAATACAAAGAAGATTGCTAACACTGGTCAAATATCGAGAAGGAACAGACAGATCACACTGCCCCAAAGACAAGCACTGAAGAACATTGAAATCAATCAAGGCTTCACTGTAAGGTCATGTAAGTGTGGGATTTAGAGGCCCATGACAAATGACATGTGTATGAATAACAGATGTAAAAGTCACAGAAGACTACCCCAACAAGTAGCACTTACTCTGTTATAAGGACAAGCCAATGCCATTGTTAGGGTACCGATCAACAATCCAAAGACAGATTTGGTTGGGACTCTCCGTGCAAACATTGCACCTAAATGCAGGTACATTTACTACAGGCAGTGTAAAATGCAAAGAAGATTGCTAACACTGGTCAAATATAGAGAAGGAACAGACAGATCACACTGCCCCAAAGACAAGCACTGAAGAACATTGAAATCAATCAAGGCTTCAATTTAAAGCAATGTAATAGTGGAATTTAGAAACACATGACAAACATAATGTGTATGAATAACAGATGTAAAAGTCACAGAAGACTACCCCAACAAGTAGCACTTACTCTGTTATAAGGACAAGCCAATGCCATTGTTAGGGTACCGATCGCAACAATCCAAAGACAGATTTGGTTGGGACTCTCCGTGCAAACATTGCACCTAAATGCAGGTACATTTACTACAGGCAGTGTAAAATGCAAAGAAGATTGCTAACACTGGTCAAATATAGAGAAGGAACAGACAGATCACACTGCCCCAAAGACAAGCACTGAAGAACATTGAAATCAATCAAGGCTTCAATTTAAAGCAATGTAATAGTGGAATTTAGAAGCACATGACAAACACAATGTGTATAAATAACAGATGTAAAAGTCACAGAAGACTACCCCAACAAGTAGCACTTACTCTTTTATAAGGACAAGTCAATGCCATTGTTAGGGTACCGATCGCAACGATCCAAAGATAGATTTAGTTGGGACTCTCAGTGCAAACATTGCACCTAAATGCAGGTACATTTACTACAGGCAGTGTAAAATACAAAGAAGATTGCTAACACTGGTCAAATATCGAGAAGGAACAGACAGATCACACTGCCCCAAAGACAAGCACTGAAGAACATTGAAATCAATCAAGGCTTCACTGTAAGGTCATGTAAGTGTGGGATTTAGAGGCCCATGACAAATGACATGTGTATGAATAACAGATGTAAAAGTCACAGAAGACTACCCCAACAAGTAGCACTTACTCTGTTATAAGGACAAGCCAATGCCATTGTTAGGGTACCGATCAACAATCCAAAGACAGATTTGGTTGGGACTCTCCGTGCAAACATTGCACCTAAATGCAGGTACATTTACTACAGGCAGTGTAAAATGCAAAGAAGATTGCTAACACTGGTCAAATATAGAGAAGGAACAGACAGATCACACTGCCCCAAAGACAAGCACTGAAGAACATTGAAATCAATCAAGGCTTCAATTTAAAGCAATGTAATAGTGGAATTTAGAAACACATGACAAACATAATGTGTATGAATAACAGATGTAAAAGTCACAGAAGACTACCCCAACAAGTAGCACTTACTCTGTTATAAGGACAAGCCAATGCCATTGTTAGGGTACCGATCGCAACAATCCAAAGACAGATTTGGTTGGGACTCTCCGTGCAAACATTGCACCTAAATGCAGGTACATTTACTACAGGTAGTGTAAAATGCAAAGAAGATTGCTAACACTGGTCAAATATAGAGAAGGAACAGACAGATCACACTGCCCCAAAGACAAGCACTGAAGAACATTGAAATCAATCAAGGCTTCAATTTAAAGCAATGTAATAGTGGAATTTAGAAGCACATGACAAACACAATGTGTATGAATAACAGATGTAAAAGTCACAGAAGACTACCCCAACAAGTAGCACTTACTCTGTTATAAGGACACGCCAATGCCATTGTTAAGGTACCAATCCCAACCAATTTTAAAGACCTGTGATATGACCTGCCCACCAAATGATCACTTACTGTTGATTCCATGAAGTCCATCTTCCTCTAGAGACATGTTCCTGAGTATTTCTTATATCAAGGAGCTGCCCTCAACTCCCAGGAAGAACTTAAGATTGGTTCATGTTCAGCAAACACAACCACTCCCATGTCGGTAAATGCTGTGCTGTGAACGACTCAGGTACTTAAGCTTGACGAGTGCTCTGCCTTTATCTAAGGTTCGTCATTTTAATCAAGAGAAACTATTTCACACATTCAAAACATTAGGATTGAGAGGAGTTTTGGTTCTCTGCCTTAAAGGCCCAATTATTTGAATGGTCTACTAGACTTGAGTCTTTTCCGATGCAAAAACAGCAGTTACAGAGGGGCAAACTTCATACAGCACTCATTCTATATAGAGTTTCTAGACAACTATTGTAACCTATTGTAAATACATGCAAACTTAATGGAGCATGCAGGCAATGTGTGGTTCCCAATAACTTGATACTCTAACAAAGTTCAATTAACTTCAGAAAAAGAACATCAAAAATGTATCTTGTAAGGGGAGCCATTCTGGTAATTCCCACAGTCATATAAAATTAGTTGCCATCCGTTGAAGAATAATACCCCAACTTAATAGCACTTTCTGTGATTAGAGGAAAGAGTCACTCAAGTTGAAGGATAATTCTCAATGAACTTGATACGGAGGAAATTGACCAGAGGAAATTATAGAGAAAGAACAGACACAGATCACACTACCCCAAAGAGAAGCACTTATGAACATTGAAATCAATCAACGCTTCACTTTAAGGTAATGTCCCCCAACTTAATAGCACTTTCTGTGATTAGAGAAAAGAGAGTCACTCAAGTTGAAGGATAATTCTCAATGAACTTGATACGGAGGAAATTGACCAGAGGAAATTATAGAGAAAGAACAGACACAGATCACACTACCCCAAAGAGAAGCACTTATAAACATTGAAATCAATCAATGCTTCACTGTAAGGTCATGTAAGTGTGGGATTTAGAGGCCCATGACAAATGACATGTGTATGAATGACAGATGTAAAAGTCACAGAAGACTACCCCAACAAGTAGCACTTACTCTGTTATAAGGACAAGCCAATGCCATTGTTAGGGTACCGATCGCAACAATCCAAAGACAGATTTGGTTGGGACTCTCCGTGCAAACATTGCACCTAAATGCAGGTACATTTACTACAGGCAGTGTAAAATGCAAAGAAGATTGCTAACACTGGTCAAATATAGAAAAGGAAGAGACAGACCACACTGCCCCAAGACAAGCACTGAAGAACATTGAAATCAATCAAGGCTTCAATTTAAAGCAATGTAATAGTGGAATTTAGAAGCACATGACAAACACAATGTGTATGAATAACAGATGTAAAAGTCACAGAAGACTACCCCAACAAGTAGCACTTACTCTGTTATAAGGACAAGCCAATGCAATTGTTAGGGTACCGATCGCAACAATCCAAAGGCAGAATTAGTTGGGACTCTTAGTGCAAACATTGCACCAAATACAGGTATATTTACTACAGGCAGTGTCAAATGCAAAGACGATTGCTAACACTGGTCAAATATAGAAAAGGAAGAGACAGACCACACTGCCCCAAAGACAAGCACTGAAGAACATTGAAATCAATCAAGGCTTCAATTTAAAGTAATATAATAGTGGGATTTTGAAGCACATGACAAACACAATGTGTATGAATAACAGATGTAAAAGTCACAGAAGACTACCCCAACAAGTAGCACTTACTCTGTTATAAGGACAAGCCAATGCCATTGTTAGGGTACCGATCGCAACAATCCAAAGACAGATTTGGTTGGGACTCTCCGTGCAAACATTGCACCTAAATGCAGGTACATTTACTACAGGCAGTGTAAAATGCAAAGAAGATTGCTAACACTGGTCAAATATAGAGAAGGAACAGACTGATCACACTGCCCCAAAGAGAAGCACTTATAAACATTGAAATCAATCAATGCTTCACTGTAAGGTCATGTAAGTGTGGGATTTAGAGGCCCATGACAAATGACATGTGTATGAATGACAGATGTAAAAGTCACAGAAGACTACCCCAACAAGTAGCACTTACTCTGTTATAAGGACAAGCCAATGCCATTGTTAGGGTACCGATCGCAACAATCCAAAGACAGATTTGGTTGGGACTCTCCGTGCAAACATTGCACCTAAATGCAGGTACATTTACTACAGGCAGTGTAAAATGCAAAGAAGATTGCTAACACTGGTCAAATATAGAAAAGGAAGAGACAGACCACACTGCCCCAAGACAAGCACTGAAGAACATTGAAATCAATCAAGGCTTCAATTTAAAGCAATGTAATAGTGGAATTTAGAAGCACATGACAAACACAATGTGTATGAATAACAGATGTAAAAGTCACAGAAGACTACCCCAACAAGTAGCACTTACTCTGTTATAAGGACAAGCCAATGCCATTGTTAAGGTACCGATTCCAACCAATTTTAAAGACCTGTATATGACCTGCCCACCAAATGATCACTTACTGTTGATTCCATGAAGTCCATCTTCCTCTAGAGACATGTTCCTGAGTATTTCTTATAACAAGGAGCTGCCCTCAACTCCCAGGAAGAACTTAAGATTGGTTCATGTTCAGCAACCACAACCACTCCCACGTCGGTAAATGCTGTGCTGTGAACGACTCAGGTACTTAAGCTTGACGAGTGCTCTGCCTTTATCTAAGGTTCGTCATTTTAATCAAGAGAAACTATTTCACACATTCAAAACATTAGGATTGAGAGGAGTTTTGGTTCTCTGCCTTAAAGGCCCAATTATTTGAATGGTCTACTAGACTTGAGTCTTTTCCGATGCAAAAACAGCAGTTACAGACAAGCAAACTTCATACAGCACTCATTCTATATAGAGTTTCTAGACAACTATTGTAACCTATTGTAAATACATGCAAACTTAATAGAGCATGCAGGCAATATGTGGTTCCCAATAACTTGATACTCTAACAAAGTTCAATTAACTTCAGAAAAAGAACATCAAAAATGTTGTAAGTGGAGCCATTCTGGTAATTCCCACAGTCATATAAAATTAGTTGCCATCCGTTGAAGAATAATACCCCAACTTAATAGCACTTTCTGTGATTAGAGGAAAGAGAGTCACTCAAGTTGAAGGATAATTCTCAATGAACTTGATACGGAGGAAATTGACCAGAGGAAATTATAGAGAAAGAACAGACACAGATCACACTACCCCAAAGAGAAGCACTTATGAACATTGAAATCAATCAACGCTTCACTTTAAGGTAATGTAAGTGTGGGATTTAGAGGCTCATGACAAACACAATGTGTATGAATAACAGATGTAAAAGTCACAGAAGACTACCCCAACAAGTAGCACT
The DNA here is from genome assembly GCF_038355195.1 of Osmerus mordax. NCBI lineage: Eukaryota > Metazoa > Chordata > Actinopteri > Osmeriformes > Osmeridae > Osmerus > Osmerus mordax. The sequence goes on along the minus strand of NC_090058.1, from coordinate 18,780,897 downwards.
TACTCTGTTATAAGTACAAGCCAATGCCATTGTTAGGGTACCGATCGCAACAATCCAAAGGCAGAATTAGTTGGGACTCTTAGTGCAAACATTGCACCAAATACAGGTATATTTACTACAGGCAGTGTCAAATGCAAAGACGATTGCTAACACTGGTCAAATATAGAAAAGGAAGAGACAGACCACACTGCCCCAAAGACAAGCACTGAAGAACATTGAAATCAATCAAGGCTTCAATTTAAAGTAATATAATAGTGGGATTTTGAAGCACATGACAAACACAATGTGTATAAATAACAGATGTAAAAGTCACAGAAGACTACCCCAACAAGTAGCACTTACTCTTTTATAAGGACAAGTCAATGCCATTGTTAGGGTACCGATCGCAACGATCCAAAGATAGATTTAGTTGGGACTCTCAGTGCAAACATTGCACCTAAATGCAGGTACATTTACTACAGGCAGTGTAAAATACAAAGAAGATTGCTAACACTGGTCAAATATCGAGAAGGAACAGACAGATCACACTGCCCCAAAGACAAGCACTGAAGAACATTGAAATCAATCAAGGCTTCACTGTAAGGTCATGTAAGTGTGGGATTTAGAGGCCCATGACAAATGACATGTGTATGAATAACAGATGTAAAAGTCACAGAAGACTACCCCAACAAGTAGCACTTACTCTTTTATAAGGACAAGTCAATGCCATTGTTAGGGTACCGATCGCAACGATCCAAAGATAGATTTAGTTGGGACTCTCAGTGCAAACATTGCACCTAAATGCAGGTACATTTACTACAGGCAGTGTAAAATGCAAAGAAGATTGCTAACACTGGTCAAATATAGAAAAGGAAGAGACAGACCACACCGCCCCAAAGACAAGCACTGAAGAACATTGAAATCAATCAAGGCTTCAATTTAAAGCAATGCAATAGTGGAATTTAGAAGCACATGACAAACACAATATGTATAAATAACAGATGTAAAAGTCACAAAAAACTACCCCAACAAGCAGCACTTACTCTGTTATAAGGACAAGCCAATACCATTGTTAGGGTACCGATCGCAACAATCCAAAGACAGATTTAGTTGGGACTCTCCGTGCAAACATTGCACCTAAATGCAGGTATATTTACTACAGGCAGTGTAAAATGCAAAGAAGATTGCTAACACTGGTCAAATATAGAGAAGGAACAGACTGATCACACTGCCCCAAAGACAAGCACTGAAGAACATTGAAATCAATCAAGGCTTCAATTTAAAGCAATGTAATAGTGGAATTTAGAAGCACATGACAAACACAATGTGTATGAATAACAGATGTAAAAGTCACAGAAGACTACCCCAACAAGTAGCACTTACTCTGTTATAAGTACAAGCCAATGCCATTGTTAGGGTACCGATCGCAACAATCCAAAGGCAGAATTAGTTGGGACTCTTAGTGCAAACATTGCACCTAAATGCAGGTACATTTACTACAGGCAGTGTAAAATGTAAAGAAGATTGCTAACACAGGTCAAATATAGAGAATGAACAGACAGATCACACTGCCCCCAAAGACAAGCACTGAAGAACATTGAAATCAATCAAGGCTTCAATTTAAAGCAATGTAATAGTGGATTTTAGAAGCACATGACAAACACAATGTGTATGAATAACAGATGTAAAAGTCACAGAAGACTACCC